>NW_009647670.1:557915-571850 GCF_000708025.1 Charadrius vociferus
TTTCAGACCCACCAAATCATGCCTGCCAAGGATGCTGGAGTTGCAGAATGGACACATTGTTTGCCTGAACTCTGTCCTGGCCTTGTCAGCCATCCCTGGTGCCATTGACTACTGCACCTCCAAAGCCTCGTCCTTTGCCTTTATGGAGAGCCTGACCTTGGGGCTGCTAGACTGTCCTGGAGTGAATGCCACAACAGTCCTGCCCTTCCACACGAGCACAGAGATGTTTCAGGGCATGAGAATCAGGTCAGTCCAGGGGAACTAGAATAAAGCATCTCATTTTAAATGAATCATCAGAATACACTCCTAATTAATGCTTCATTTAGTTAAGAGAATTTGATGTCTCATTTGGCTGCCTGGGAACAGAGGGTCACTCTAGGCCACCTGGGACTCATCAGACTGGTTCCCTCGGTTTGCTGGCATATTCATACAGCCTGCCTGTACTGAGACATTTGCTTCTACAGAGAAAACTGAAAGCTGTTTTTCCCTGAGTGTATTTGGGCCATATGCAGCCACCAGAGAGGGAGGGGAGGCAATCTGAAAATCGAGGTCATTCAAAAGGAGTGGTCTACAAATTACTTGAGAATTAACAGTACAGATTTCTTCTTTATTCATTGAAATACTTAAATCTTTCCCACTGAAAGGAATGACAGCCGCTTACTGAAGTAAGGCTATCAGTACCTCCTTTTTACCTCTGTCTAAGAGCACAAGCTAAATTCAAAGACTGACAGCTGATCAAATTAATCTTTAACAATGGACAAAATAACCTATTAATACAGATTATGCTGTGTTAGCCAAGAAAATATGCAGTGTCAAACTATTGCTGGAGTGGGGAAAAGCCTTATGTTTGGTATTAAAAGCAATGGGGGAAAATATTTGTCTTTCACCTGTCAAGAACTGAATCCAGCAAAGAGCAACAGAGAGGAAGAAGAACAACACCAACACTGAATAGACAGCATTTTTGTATTGGTTTACATAGCGTTTAAGCAAATCCCTGAATCAAGGTTCTGAATACACTCTGCCACTTCGCTCTAAAGGCACCAACATGTACATTCTTAATCATTTAGCTAACCCAGTAGTACTGTGTGGGCTCTCTGCTTTCCAGCTTTCTGGCTGGAACTGGAACTTTCTACTCGTTCCGGCCTGCTTTGGGGCATGTTTGAATGTCAGTAACCAGTGATAGCTTAGTGAGTAACAGGACTCGGACAGTGATATCTTAAAGAAGGAGTCTGGTCAACAAATAATTATTTTATTTTTTACTTTATTTATTCAGGTTCCCTAATCTTTTTCCTCCTCTCAAGCCAGAGACAGTGGCTAGGAGGACAGTAGAAGCTGTTCAAATGAATCAAGCCTTCCTGCTCCTTCCATGGACAATGCACGTTCTTGTCATCCTAAAAAGGTGAGTATTTCCTTTGCCAGCCATAGCCTAGCCAGTTAGGCAAGATTGGCTTACAGTCCTCTGTGCCTGTCCACCAAGGCAAACCTCAGTTTGACTGTAACCCAATATCCAGGATCAGATTGGTTCATCCCATCCCATAAAAGACAGTCATAGAAGCAAAAAGGAGAAAACTTTCTGAGATTCCCTTTGTAGATGTGTTCCCTGAGTATAACCCCTTTATGAAACCAGTTTCACTCCCAAAATTTGGATTCCTGAGATCTGAACTGGTATTTGTATCTAGGAAATTTCTTAACAATTAACCTATGTATGTAGTTGATTTTGATTTAGTAAGCCACTCTTTGGACTCCAGGGTTTATATTGTCAAGGATGTATGTACAATACGGCATGTACATCACAGCTGTATTTAGAGACCATTGCCTGTGTTAAAGCAGTGAAACTATTAAATAAATATTTTTATGTATGATTGGGACAGGAATTTTGAAGTCACTGAGGAAAGAAAGTCATAACTTCATATCCTGAAATAACTAAAGAGAAAGGACATTTAAAATTGTGTTTCCGTGAGAGTTTGCACTGAAGCGTTTTGAAAACCTTCTTCAGTCAGGAACTGAAACAAGGCCATGAGATTTCTGTGGAAAATAATTACAGTATTGCATTTCAAACAAGAAAAAATAATTCACAATAAATGCTTTGCTCTGAATGTAAAATTTGGGATACTCTCCAAAGTTCCCAGAAATTCTGCAGTCTGAAAAAGGGCTGTTCTCCTTCTCCTTTACTGTAAGAATTTATCATTTATTTTCCATTACAGTAGCTGTCAGGAAATTAGATCTATCTCCAAGCCAAGGAAGCCACATGCCTAGCACAAATAGATGGCAAGTTAACCAGAGAACTGTTTAAATTTGTGTATTTCAGAGCGCAAGATTCTGCACAATATTTGGGAGGAATAAAACATGATGGTATCTTCCAAGTCATAGTTTTTACAGACATTTTTGGATAAATATTTCTGTAGAGAAAGAGTGACTTGATAGAACTTTCTCCTTTTAGGCCTACTCACAGCAGGATACTGACATGTTTGCCTCTGCACTCTCACTAGGTGATTTTTGAGAATACGTATACTTATGTATGTGTGTACATAAACGCATATTTACACAACCTCTTATTAGAATAGACCAAGAGGTTTGTATGGTCTGCTTATTTTCTTTCTGCTTCTCCTGCAGCATTCTCCCTCAGGCAGCACTTGAAGAAATCCACAAGTTTTCTGGGAGCTACACCTGCATGAACACTTTTAAAGGACGAACATAGACTTGATGGTGCAAGGACTATTCTTCAGTGAAACCAACACAAGCATGAAAATCCTGACAAGACTGTGAATCAGCAGTCTTGGCTTGTAGCCTGTTCATGTGACTTGTGCTGCTCTGAGGCAACACATTTCTTGCAGGTCATATCCATAGTAACATGACCTTTGCACAGGATTGAATGACTAGACTATGGACCCTTGGAAAGAAAAACAAAAAGTGTGAAATGTTTATATGATGTTTAATTCTTTAGAGTTCAATTGTTAAATCTACTCATAGTTTTAAGATGTAATTTTTGTTTCTAAAGTGTCTGTAGGCTGTCTCAGCTGAGAGGCAACACATCACACCCCATACTTTATCCCCTCTCTTCAGAGGAACTGCAATTACGAACGGCTACTGGTGTCATTTCAGTTTTTTGAATGGGAAACTTAAAAATACTTTGAAGAACTATAAGTTATGGACATCTAACGGAAGCTTCCTTCCCTTCCTTCACTTCACATCCATTGATGAAGCTGTTCCCAACTCCCATCAGGGAAGGAGCAAACTGTGGAGCAGTGTTTTCTTTGTTAAAGGCCATACAGGACTTCAGTCTGGAAGGACTGTGCTGGGCCCAAGAAAGCTGTCTGACTTTACCTGTGAAGGCTGGAGAGGAATGTTCAGTCAGAAGAGCAGACAGTTTGAATAGTGGAAGATTCCTTCTGTCACTGAACTCGTATATGAAATTTAATTGTCTCTCTGAATATTTTTGTTCATTTATGATAAAATATATATATTTTTAGCATTAATCCCAGATTGCCACGCATGTAGGCAGCATCGCATTGAGGATGAACTAAATCTAGAACTAAAACTACAGCCTGCTTGTACAAACATACATTCACTGACATAATCCATGCAGAGGAAAATCCATTGTGTCAATCTGCACGGTGAAGTAAGTGGAATAATGCTCTAAAAATAGAAGAGACAGTACTGTAGTGGTCATGAAATGTGAAGTTTGGAAGCACAGTTAGCAAAGACCTGATTAAATGCACGCTGAATTCAAATGGGAATATACCCATTGTTTTTTAGGGGCATTGAATCAGGCATTGATCAGCCAAAAGTGATAAATACTGCTTGGACTGAAATGCCAGAAGCAGCTAGACATTATTTATTTTTGTTATTATATATTCTCTTTGACAGCCTAGTGAGAGCAACACTGCATTCCTATGCCAGATGCAGTGTGCAGCACTAGGCATAGTAATGTAGTTGAAACATATTGGAACACTACTAAAAGAGGAATTAATATAATTGCAATACAGGCAAGTAGCAAGCTTAACTGGAGAACACCTGAATGAAGCACCTCAAGGAAGGCCATGTGGTTAAAGTAAAGGAGTGAATTTAGGGCTCCTGACTTGAATTTCGAGCTTTTCCATAGATGTCCTGTGTGACCTGGGGCAAGCTGCATAATTTCAAGGTGCACCCTTACCTGCAAAGCAGATATTTCTAGTGTTTCCCTACCTCAAAAGTTGTAAGTCTGACTACCTAAATGTTTGTCAACAGCTCAGCAAATTCAAAAGGATAGAAAGGAGGAAAAGCAGTATTTTTTCATAAAACAAGAGGTTCTATACAAAAATTTAGAAGAGGAAGAAACCCGTATGCTGAAATACATAACTTCATAAAAGAGATCTGAGTTGCAGCAGAAAAGGTGGGAGCTGTATTTGAGATACTCCTCTGGTTCTCCCATGTAGAATGGAGACCAAGTACTTGGGTGCAATGATGTAAATGTTAAAATCTGAAGGTCTGAACCTCACTGCAAATCAGTAGATGCATCTCTTCTTGAGCAGTTCAAGAGGAAGATATTGCCAAAAGTGCCATTGAGGCAAGCTCCTCTGCCTGCATGGGTCTTTTGAGGAGCTCTCCTATCTGGGTCAGTGCTTTCCTTCTGAGTGCAGAACATATAAGCTGTAGCACTGTGCCAGCTTTGAAAAGGTTTCTTACAATGGAGTTTTGTTTTGAATTCCTAGATGTCTGAGGCTCTCTGGAGAGGATGAAAAGAAACTTTGATCTCTGTGATTTTGACGCCCACCCTAATAGATGCTTTCAGCTCTATTTTTTGTCAATTTTTTGAGAAGAAACCCAGTTCATTGAAAACACAAGTGCAATGAGGGGGGAACTCTTCCAGGATCTGCCAGGAATACTGAAGGTACCATATTTATCAAGAGACGTTTGGGAGGGGAAGGGATGATTATACATACCTCCCCTTATGCACTCCAATACTTTCTAGTTTCTCGTTAATTACAGTCGGGCACGCCAGGCTTGTAGATGCAAGAGCGAACAGAATTGGTGAAAGAGGGCACCCTGTGGTGTGCCCCTTAAATTAAACCTTTATGCTGAGATTCTATTCACTGATGACATCATAATGCACAAGTAGGGTAAAAACGAGTACACACATTTAAATTAACTCCCCACTCATCCCCAAATCCTTAGATGAATCTGCTCTTTTCCTGCACTGCATAAAAGGTGTTCCCTGTCTTCAGAGGTTGTCTTACATGCTAAGTGCTGTTGATTTCTTTCTAATGAATATAAACAAGTCAGAAAGTTGCTGAAACTCTGGTCATCTCACTCCTCTGATACACACACACACACACACACACACACACACACACACACACACTCCCCTCTCTCTCTCCCTCAGGGTCCCTGAGCGGACAACAGGTCAAATAGCAGTCACAGTGGGGGAGAGGTATGCAGCAAACAGAAAATAATGAGGAAAACATTGACTTTGCTTTTCAGATAGTAAGGAAGAGTTGAGTAAGAGAGTTTCTTCTCTGGTGAGTGTTGCAAGATATAATGCTCTCTGTCCAGTGACCTCCCCGCAAATTTGGATTAATACATTTGAAGGTTTTTTTTATAGAAAGGCTCCTTTGGAATGCCTGCTGAGGCCTACTGTCCCTTTTCACATAAGGTTAGTGCTGGGTAATCTTGAAGTGCTGCAAATGTGGACAAGCTTTGTTGAAGCCTAAGGCCTTCTCAAAGGAATTTCCGCCCTTTGACTTATTTTAATTTTGGTTTTCCCTGCTCTCTCCACTGTCTCCTGCTTTCCACTGCACAATTATTTTTTTTTTCCTTCTGTTTTCCTGTGTCGTTACTGCACTTTTCAGTGCCACCATCTTGAAGCCAGATGTCATACAGACAGTCTGGAGTAAATCTAAATCAGGGTATATATTTATTATCCTGCTGGAGGAATCTAGGTGAAGCTGTAGAAGCAGGTCACAGAAATTTCATGTGAAATTAGCAAAGTTTTTCCAGTTTTACTTGCTCCGATCTTTGAAGAAGTAGAAGACCCCTTACTATAATTTTTATACAGGAGACTGCTGTTGTTTTAAAATTGGAATGATAGCGAAACGTTAGCCGTTTTGGGACATGTTCTCCTGACATAAAAAGACCCTATTTAAATGGGGTATTTTTCAGTTCCAGGTGTTTTCAGAGGCTGGTGTTTGTACAAAGTAATTTTCAGAATTAGCAAGGCAGGGTAGGGAGAGGAGTCCTTTGTAAGTAAATTTGATTCCTTATGTTCAGTATTTGATTTTGTATTTTGTTTTTGATGAGGAAAAAAAAAATTATGTTCTGTCATGAACCCTTGGTGACCTTCAAAAATGTCCTTCCAGCTGTATCCCTGCTGATGGCATGTTTTTAGCAGGATGAAGAAAAGGAGTGAGCCCTGAAAGTGAGAACTATACCCTAGCTACTCATCCAATGTTGAGGTTAAAAAGTGACCGAGTCCATCCCTATAGTTCTTCTAGAACTTCACAGAAAGTGCCTGGGCAAGTGTTTCTGATGTTTGCAAAGAGAAACTTGTTGTACTTTTATGTAATGTGTTAATTAGTGTGGGTGGATATGATCAGATCTAGTCTTGCAAGCCTTTCAGACAACTCCCTGAACACTCCCACCTTCAGATATTAACAGATAGCACTGCACTTGCCAAATCTCATAAAAACCCAGTAACAGACTTAATGCAGGCAGAGCTTAAGTGGGTGCATTTATTTCGAAGAGAACACATCTGTTTGTAGCAGACATTGATTTGGCCCAGTGTTTTCCTCTACTTGAAATGCAACTGTTGAGAAAAAAAATACAGGGTGACCTTGGATCATCTATTTTGTTTTTATTTCTTCATGTGGCTTTAATAAACTTAATCTGGGTGACGGCCACTTTTTTGATAGCACTTGCTCATAAGTTTGGGGTTACACCAAGATTATGCCAAATGTAATCTTTTGCATTTTCACCAAACAACCAACAGCCCTGAGAATCAGAGTATTCTGCACTGTCTTTGTAGCTCTCACCTTCCTGGTGCTAAGATCCTTCAACCTGTTACTGCTTCTCAGCCTGCTGGAATTTGGAGACTAAGCGAAATCTGTCAGTCACAAGCAGCATTTACATTCTGTAGTGAACGGAATCCTCTTTGTTAGGGTGCTTTTCTGAAGGAGTTTTTGAGATGTGAATAGTGGCAGGCACCTATTACAGATTTCAGCAACTAACTTGAGAAAGACATGAAGAAAACCAGAACTTCACCTTCTCCCTGCTACTCATTCTCTTTTATCCAGTGTTTCCTATGGGAAGCTGGTAATTCAGTCGCTTTTCTGACTGATAAACTGCCCATCTTCCCACCTTCTGTTCTACTCAGATCACCTCAGTACCTTTCTTCAGTACCTTCAGGGAGTTGACAGCTTCAACAGAAACAACCCTTTCTGCATTCTTGAGGAGAGTCAGATCAGAAAGGTAGTGTGTTGGAGAGAGTCTAGACTCTGTTTTGATGGGGCTGAGGTACCCCAGCCTGTAGACTACAGATGGAAGACAGGGCACAACTTGAATGTTGCCAGTACCATAGAAGGTAGTGAGTTCCCTCTGCTCTTGTCATCTTTTCTTGAAACGTAACACCCTCTTCTGTTTCTGTAACAGATCACTCAAGCTGATGTTTTAGCAGAAACACATACTGATCCAGCCTGTGTGGACTGGATACAACTGAAAAGAATAGACCTCCAAGGAGAAAATTTATAGCTTCACACCTTCCCAAACAAAGAGTCCACACTTATTAGTTCCTTATGCTCACCTTTGCTATGGGCATTATGAAATATTAACACAGAAAAAAAAAATCAAGGCAAGTGTATATGCTGATTTTTCTGCATAAATCTAGAAAAGAACAGTTCCTCCTTAAATGAGGGAAAAAGCACTTCAGAGTGACTGAAGAGTAAGTGTATGAGAAAACAAAATAGAGGATAGATGCAACTTTAGGGGGAATGTGGTGATGCTAAACAGACAGAAGCAAGATGCCACCTTATATTGCTGAAGTAATATAATAATAGAGGCATGTGACTTCCATCCAAATACAAAGTCTATAAAGGAAGCATGTTGTTACTCCTGCTAATTCCTGTGGGTCACCATGCCCTAAAAAGCAGTCCATTAACTTTGTAGCTTGCTGGGTCAGAACACCCCAATACGCCAGTTACTGTTTGCTGTCTCTTGTTTTTTTGAGGAAGGGAAAGCAACCCATATATGTAAAACCAAGGAAGGGTCAGTTTGACTCACCACTCACTTTTTCCTAGCCAGCTGGAAAGGTCATCCATCACGTCTAGGTATTACAAGGACATGTGGTTCTCTGGCCTGTGTTAGTAATCATGCTAACATAGTGCTACTAGGTAGATGTGGTTCAGTTTCCTCTTTTCTTATGCAAAAGCATTTTTTTAATTTGAATTTTATTGATCTGAAAGAGTTGCCTCTGTATGGTAAAGGCTTTTCACAGACAGGCATCCTTGGCATGAAATTTCCCTGTCTACATTAATCAAATGATAATGAAAAGTATACAGAAGTGAAAAGTTGCAGTTTTACATCTTCCCCAAGCATCTTCTTCCCCAAGCAATGTGGTATTAATGTAGAGGAATACTGTGGGAATATCAATGCCTTAAATCTAGACATCTCAGAAGCCTGCTGGCTCCTGTATGAAAATTACCCTGGCTTCCAAAATGGACTTCCTACATGTCTTCTGAGGCAGTTTGCCACTGAGATTGGTTACCTGAGCAAATCCCTGTTAAAGTGCACTAGCACAGAGGAAGCCTGCATGAAAAGCGGAGGTACGTGTAATCATTGAACAAATTGATTTAAAATTCTGGTCCCACAAGACACTTTTGAAAAAAATAGATTAATGAACGAGATGACACGTGATAGCCAGTATAAAACCAGGTACTGCTGTGAGGTCTCTAGTTGCCCTTAGGTGCCTAAGAGTAGCCTGCATGACTCCCAGAAGTCCTGCCTTAGATTTGACCCCTGACTAGTTCCTTCCCTTGAACCACCACGTGCAAACATTGGGCATTGTGAATACATTAACTGAAACGCTTCTTCATCTTCCCTTTTTAGCATTAGGCACTTAGGAGCATAGCCACCAGCTGCTGCTCTTGCTTTGGGCATTGCTATTGATCTGATGAGTGTTCCCAGATACTGTTCTGGCACGTTACAGTATTAACATGAGCTGTAAGAAAAGGAGGCAAACCATTGCTATCTTTTCCAGGGAAGTCAACTAGTAGTGTCTTTATGCAGAGACAGGACTGAAATAAATGCAGGGGTGATACAGTTTCTGGAATATTTTGACTATATGAAAAATGCTGTCATATGGAATAAGGGTTTATAATAGTGAGGGCTCATCTCAGGAGAATGTTAACAGAAGGTGGAAATGGTCATAATGGAAAACAAGTGATATCCAAACACACACTTCCTCTTCCTGGAGCCTGCTGGGAATGCTGATTTTATGCAGACATGCCATAGCGAAATCAGTTCACTCGCATGGTCATTATACCCCCTGCAACTTTGCCTATTACAAGTAATAGCAGAGGTGACAAGCTCATTGTCTCTGCTCTCTCAACTGTTGAATGTAGAAAAATAAGTGCTTTAAGAAAATATCCATCCATCAGAGAACAAAGCAATTCTTTGGTTCAATGTCAGCCTGATACAATGGAGAAGACTCTCTCAGGGACCAGAAAGAGAAGTCACGGCATCTCCTAGCTGATTCCTTGAGGTCTCAGGTTGTATTTCCCCTCGCTAATAATAATTAAACTGGGAAGAATATGATTGACCCAAATCAGCAATAGGATTAAACAGAATCACAAATCTGTTTGTGAGCTACTGCTTGGCTTTGTTTTCCCCAGCAATAAAATACCTTATGGTCTCTTCTGGACTCCCATCAGGGCTGCAAATTCATGGAGAATAGTCGCAGAGTTGGGCAGTATTTTGTTACTGTTCTAAGGGCTATGCAAAAGACAGTAGAGAGAGGAGACACCAGAAAGCAATATTGTCTGTGCTTTGGTGGCTGAATAGTCTGTCACTTTCAATATTCTAATATTCTTGAATAGTCAGTATTAATGATCTGACATGTTTCTCAATTGCCTGCTATTGCAAAAAAAAACAACCCTTTGTCACCCACATCAACTATTATGATATTTTTGAACCCTAAACCACATTCAGCTTCTCTGTTGTCCTGTTGGCATAGCTGAGGTTTAACAAGCATGCTAATCAAATGAAACATAGCCTTGAATTTCTTTAGGAGGGATCTGATGCTGACATAGAAAAATATTTTTTTTAACAAAGTGTTGATGTCCTCCAGCAAAAGTTGCTACATGTGTTAAAAAACAAAGGTCATGTACAAACAGCTACATTTAAGCATTCAACAGAATGCTCTGCTTCCATCATTACAGAGTTATAGCATTGAGCCTTCTGACCTCATTTTGATTGTTTTAAAGATACCGAGTCAATGCATCTTCATTCCAGTTTTACAAATAGGTTTCCTGATACGTCCCTTCTGTTGAAAGAAATTACAGAATTGTAAGTTTTCTTATGTGAAAACTATGCACTTTTTTATTTTTTTTAATTCAGACAAATACTCCTTAGAGCTCTCATTCGCTACATCAATTAAGGAAATCATCTTAATTCTTTCAAACTCTTAAGCCCAGTATTTAGGAGCACTGACACTTTCTGGCTGGAGATGTCACGTTTCCTGTGATGCAACCTGATAGGTAGCATTGCAATCTTCAATAGTTCCCTTTAAAAACCTCTTCATATTGTCAGTCAGATTTGCCAATGGCTCCTATTCACACAAAACAGAGGAAGTTATAGTCCATCTTTCTTCTTCAGTGAACTGAGTTCTTGCAAACGAACTCTCAGAGAAGACCTTTTGAATAAGCCCCAGGAGCCATGCTGAGTTTATTTTAGTTGGGTTTATATTAGGTCTGATTTTTGCTGATCCCTTCATTTTTCATCATTTTGACTGTCTCTTCCAATTGTTCCTGTTGGGGAGGACTGTGTTTTGAGAGTTTCTGAGCCAGAATGCTGTGCGTACAGATTATTCATCTCTTCGCCTTCCCCTCACGCAGTCTCTCACCTGTGTGTGACTGTGTCCACACCTTCTCAAACATTAACACTGCAAACTGCCCTAAATATCTTCGAGATTAGCTTCCCTTAAAGCGTTAAGGGTACCAACAGCCCAGAGAGCTAGCATTACTTCTGCCTAACGAGTTGATAATTGCATGTTCTTTTTAACACCTACAGGATTTGAATTTGAACTGGGAAGGACTGTTAGGTAGTGGTTGGCCAGAACATCACAGTATGGTTAAAGGGGGAATCATAAGCTAAAAGTCCTGCAATGAAAGAAGGAATGTTTGCTGAAATGGGCAGTAAATGCATGAAGAGTCCAGAGGAGGCCAAGGGTAGGTTTAGGTGCAACATTCCTGCTTTCTGGGACGAAGAACTGAACTGTAGATCTAGTGGCATTTAGAGATCAGTACTGAAGTAGAAAATAAACACCCAGTAAAGCACATGAATCCATTCCATTTGTCTGAATAATGGAAAGATGGTGCAAGCCCTGAACTACAGGTTACCCAGCACTGCTGTTTGATTTCTTCTGATAATTTACCACTCAGGAATATTAAAATAGATTGTTCTAATGATACCTAAAAGTGTCCTTTTGCAGTATGAAGTACCTATCATGTTGGATATGCTTTAAGGCCACAGGGGCAACTCATATTCTAGTGATCTTCACTACAGCTAGCAGTACTGTTTTACTGTAAAATTAGCCTGTTTTCTTTCACTGGATTAATTTTAAATAGACTTATTCGAAAATTTCATTTATCGAATACATTATATACTTAATGGTTCTCAGCCAATGATTTGCTCACAAGCTTTTCACCAGAACTACCACTTTGAATGCTTGCCATTCGTTAATGTATAGTTTTCCTGTGGAACTGGCCATCCAAATCACATAGTGGCTTTGCTTTCCCCTGGCTGGATGCCTTCCAATCCCACAGAAAGCTTTCTAGGGGCTCCAGTATGTCTGAAGATGACTGTGAGATGGCTTCTGGCAACAATATTAATGTAAATGCATACTTGAATGCATTCTCATGACATATTCCAATCTTGTGATCAAAAATGAGCTTATAGACATTTTCAAGGGAAAAAAAAAAAAACAACTAACTTGGGATACTGTCAAAAGTGCATTTGCCTTTACTTATAGCAGCAAATATTCACAGTGCAGTTTTGTTTCTTTCACTGGATTCCCTTAGCCTCTGATTGTCAGGGAAAAAAAAATCACACTGTGCTGATTCTGGAAATAGTTAATTAATATAAAAGTGACCTCCTGACATCAGGGCCCGGCAAATTTCCATATGAGGGGAATGGCATTATAATTTTGGAGGAATTGTTTTGCTGCATACACACCCCTACTTCATTTAAGAAAATAAAACAAGTGGAATAAAGCTGTACTGCCACTTATATTTGGAAAGTGAGCAAATGTAGAAAAAGAGCAGAATATCTGAATGCACTGAGAACACAGGTGTAGTAGCAGAAAGGTTGTGCTTGCTGCTCAGCATAATTCAATTCACCTGATGTTCGTATTCACCCTCTTCGCTCTGACTTTGGAGTATGGATTTGAAACACCTGTATCAAAACTGCAAGCATAGTATTTTGACATACACCTTTGCAAACCTTGCCCCAGCGGGGCACTTCCGATTCTATTATATACACGGTGCAAGGGTGAAACAGAAAATTGTACAGTCTTGCCTGGTGTCACAGAATGAGACATAACATGATTGCACTGATGGTATATATAACCCTTAGGGTCACCCTAAAGCCGTTGCGTGACAGCAGCCCAGATCAGAAGTTCCTGCCCTACGGTTCAGAGCCGAGTGCTGCCACTGCCAAGATCCAGGTTGGACAAGCACAGCAAAATACGGTATTTGCCCATGAACTTACTTACTTACGTCGCTCTGTATAGACAAACCCTCATGGCAAATTTGTAATCGGGTTTTCGCACTTATACTTGACCCTTTAGATTAGATTACAGCTTCCTTTTAATGCCATCATTGCAACATTTCCATGCCTTAAACCAAAACAAGGCTTCAAGCCTTCAACCTGTCCCTTCGGCTCCTCCCGGCCTGCTTGCCGCGCTGTGTTCTGGGGGAAGATACCTGCTGTGCTGAACTGGCCTAGAAATGCAAAGGCTCTGAGGATTTAATCACAGAAATGCTTGCTTGGGGGCACTCACGATGGGTTTTTTTTCTTGGAACTTTTAGCAAACGTAGCCTTTGTTTGCATTTTTCCGTGGTATGTGTTTACTGTTCATTTGTGCTGCACATGCTGTGAGAAATAAGCGATTATGTTGGTATTTTTTTTCCCTTTCTCCCACTTTCATTCTTTTTACTCCCCCTTCAAAATCCTTACAATTCCTTTCATTATTTGATGTTAACGGGACAAAAGAAATAAATACTTGAAAGAAGATACAAGCTGTGTTTCTGTTTTACTTTGGAGCTGCTGTGGTAACTGAATACCAGTCTGCAAGGTCAAAAAAAAAAAAAAAAAGAAAACTGCCAGAAAACCTCAGCGCTCCAACCACAGGTTGCGTTGCCTATTGTAAAGCAATTTTCAGCCCACATGCCTAAAGAGCATAACAGTCGCTCTGTAAATCTCCGAGTGTTTCATATAGTTTCCCTGTCATGTGGCCATTAAGTTTTATAACCTTTATATTTCAAGTGAAACAATGACGGCGAATTCCTTCGAAATGTCCTAATAGATTCCACATGTTAGCAAAATTTTTATTTATTTATTTATTTATTTTTTAAATATTTTGGTTGCTCAGTAGGTAGCAAACCCGCCTGTGGGGAACGCTCGGTCTTGGCCTCAGCCGTTACCTTTGCCGGGGGTGGTGGTGGTGAATAAACTCCATCTCCCGCCGTC
>NW_009647670.1:572161-588805 GCF_000708025.1 Charadrius vociferus
GATACGCCGTTAGTTGCCCGCAATAGCTGCGGGCGTAGGTTGACCTGAGGCTCGACGTGCCCTCCGGACAGGGAGCCCAGGCGGGCCTCGCTTGTGGAAGGGGTTTCCCATTGTCCGCAGATGGGGTGATTTTCATGTCATTGTCTTTAATTTAATTTCGCCTCGCTTTAAACATAGTATCTAAAGCTCACGGTAATTAGTCTGCCCCTTAAGCGTGAGGGCCTGCTGTCAGAGTTAATCCAGGTGTGCGCTCCTGACAGAAGCAACAAGTGGAAGTGCATTGAACCCTAAGTATCTGGAAGTGGAGGATTTATGTTTGCGAAGGTCTGTCTGCCATCGCCGGGGAAAGAGATTTCCTTCGGTTTGTGGAATCGGCAAGAACAAAAGAACCTGCTAAAGAGGCCGAAATGCCGAGTTTCCGGGTGGTGGGGAGGAGGGGGCGGAGGTGGTGTTGTTTTTGTTTTGTTTTTTCCCCACAAACAGCGGACGCCTTTAAGTTGGATACGCTGAAAAGAGGACATTGGTTTCCTTTAAAATTCGACCTGTTGATTGTCCTGTATGTATATTTCTAAAGTGAAAGTTGTTTCTCGGAACGGCTGGGTTTTCACAAGCTCTTTTCTGTTGTTAACAAACATTGGATTTTTTGGGGTAGGCCAGAATGATTAAAATCGCTGCGTAAAGTTCTGTTTGGTTGGTTTTTTTTTGTTTGTGTATGTGTGGTTGTTGTTTGCTGCCTTTTTTTTTTTTTTAATGAGGTGATTCTTAAACCACAAGTGGTAAACGATTTGAGCTGCATTTCAGTTCAGCTTGCATTTAATTTTCCCGTGCTGGTATGGTATCTTTTGAAGTATTTTTGCTTTTCTGTGTGGTGGATGGAAGGAGCAAAGAACTGGGATATGTGACACTTGAACTCTGCAATTGATTTTATGCATCATCTTTGACATCTGCTGTATCAATCCTGTACCTTTTTACCTGTCTCTGAATAGTTTCAGCAGTTTTGAAGAGATGTTATAATGTCTTAACAAAAGCTTTGAAAGTTTGTACAGAGAACTTCTTGTATGGAAATTACTGTTGTCTGTTATTTTAATAGTTTAATTATCCTGATGCAGTGGTAAGTGAGTATCTGTGCTGGTCCTGCTGTTGGGAAATAGAGATACTGGGTGAGTTATGCAATGTGGGCTAAGGGTTTGCTGTGTATCTGCTGATTTCTTATGTAGCAGTTTGATGTTTTCCTGACAACCTTGCTTGGCTCTTCTTAGCCATTTTCATGCCTTGAAAATATGCAGGGGTTAGGTGGGGGATGCTGGATCATGTTCTTTGATAAGGGTCCAGGATTCCTTTAATAACAAGGACTCTCTGTTGCAAACTGGTCTTTTGCTACCTTGGTGTGGGAGTGGTGAATTTTGAAATGGATGGTGTCACTAAATTAGTGACCACATCAGAATTACTATGGTCCGCGCTGTTTCCAGACAAATTAAGGCATGTGTCAAGGCGAGGTCATCTGGTGATCCTGAGAAGCCAGTTTAATATTATTCTTAGACCACAAGGAATTTCCCCTTACTGTAAAGCTGTCAGGCTGTGTGTCTGTCCTCCAAATCAATGGGACAGCAACTTTGTGTGTACAGTGATACTGTAATGGAGTTTTGGGGCACTGTGATGATACAAGACTACTACTACTAATAAGCTGTTTGTAAGAGTTTCTACTGGAGCTAAAGCAGCTTAGGTGTATCAAAGCTGTGGAACAGCTATCAGGTCCTTTGTCAGGTCAAAGAGTATAATGAAGTTAAGGTTTACAGGAAACATTTATTCTTCTCAATTAGCAGAGTCTAGTCACATCCTTACTTACCATCTCATAGAGGCAGAGAGTGCCAGCAGGCGGGTATAAAAGCGTGTTGATTCTTGGAGTCCAAGATTAAACATGAAAGAAAGTACTAACTGCTCAGTCAAGCAGTGAAAGCATGACAGGTTTGGTTTGTGCACTGTTTTCTGATGATGTATCCAGTCATTGAGAAGGGCATCAAATACGCGTTGTGTTGCCCCAGAGTGCTGGGAGCGGTCTTGAGCACAGCAGGAAAATGATGAAAGCCTGCCAGAAATGCACGTTCTTGGGCAGTTTTTCCAGTAGTTTGCATCACCTGACGTGGAGCTCTGACGTGTTGAATCAAGAGGTGGCATTGAATGTGTTTTCTAGGAGGTGAAACTGGTGCCCTGCTATTGCCTGCACAGTGGGGGTTCTTGTCACACTTTTTTAGGGTACAGGGGGAGGATGTGTGGGAAAGTTGTAGACTATCACTGAAAGGGAAACTGCTCAGCCGTTTCTGAGCAGAACCTTTTCTGTATTGTGCAGTCTGAGTAACTTGTGGATCCATAAAGGTCCATAGATCAGGGAATTCTGTTCTCCAAAGAGCAGCAGTAGCACGTCTTACTACCCCAGCCTTTCCTTCACTGACTTCATGAGATCTGAGGGGAGAAAAACCATCTAGGGTTGTCCTGCTTATGCTCTGTGTTACTGCAGTTACTGCTATGTTCTTTGCAATATTTTAAGTATGTCTGTTGTGTTCCTTTTGAGGATCTCCAGCTGCAGAAACAAGGTAATGGACATAGTGGGCTAACTGGTGTCTTGGAGATCATGAAACTAGTAGGAACTGTATGACAGTCCCCTTGCAAGGGCTGCCGAAGTGGACCAGGGGTCTATTATATGCTCCCTTCGGAAGTGCCGCATCCTTGGAAGAGCAACAGGGTGCAGCGGAGGTGGGGGTGCAGGGTGGGTGCCATCCAGCCTTGGGAAAAACTGATAAGCTTGAACACAGTATCAGGCAATGTTGCTGACTTTAGAACTTTTCTCTTCGCTGCTGAGGATGAGGCCTGTTGAAGTTTAGAGCATAAATAATTATTATCTCTCCAGTGCAAGGGCTCTCTCTGTGCTGGGCCCTCTGTCCCAGCCCCCACATGAACCCGCTGGGGAGGGATGAGAGGAAGGGGGTCTTGGGGGCTGGGTTCAGAGCAAGGTTAGCCAAATATCGGATAAATTAAGCAAGAGAAACAGACAGCTCAGCTTGCAGTGAACTTTTCACCCAGCTAACCTGTTCCTCACCCTGCATTGCACAGGTGGAGTACAACTCAAGTAGAGCACAACCCTTGCTCTCCCTGCCTCCTGTTTTTGCTGCAGCGTAAGCATGGCCAAGGGGAGAGCAGGAACTGAAAGGGGTTTGATTTGCTGTTTTGAGTCCAAGAAGTATTATAGTTCTAATTGCTGTCTTAAGAGCACTGAAGTTAACACCACTAATTGTAGAGGGGTTAGTCATTATTTGCTCCAGTGTAGAACGAGGACCAATAATTTCTGGTCTTAGAGAATCAGGAAGAAATTCCATACTGGAGAGGGCAAGGAACAAATGACAATGTCTAAACAGCGATGATTAGAGATTGTTTGTGGGAAAACAAAAGACTGGTGGGAATTCAATGAATTCTGGTGTTTATATTTCTCTGACTTTTCTTCTGCATTTGCGGTGCAAGTAAATACAAATAATTGCTGACAGATGTTGTAAAAACATAGCATTATGCTAACCATTAAGCTTAATTTCTTTCTTAGTTAATAATATGTATCGATAACTAAACACTGCGTACTTGGGCTCTTACTCACATCACCTCCATGTAATGGGCTTTGCTCCAGAGGTGTGGTATGGAACCAAGAGCTGAATTTGTTCTTTTGACCCTTTCCTGAATCCCTACTGCTTCCATTCTCTCTCTCCTCTTCCGAGAAAGCTCCAAGCAAATTAAAATTACTGGTTTTTAAGTAGGTCCTCCACCACAATCAGTGAAGTTTTTGATATGCTTTCTTAGACTGTTTTTCTCTTTTGTGGTGGGGCAGGGTTGTTGGAGAGTGGTATCTGGTAAAGCACTTCAACCTAGTTTTTAGGTTAAAATCACTGGTTTTGAAATTGGGACTCTCGAGTTCTCTTCTGATCTTCCTTTTCACTCATTGTAGGTAAGGAAGGTCTGAAACTGATAGAAGCTGTCTAATGCACAGTATTTCCAGGAGTTAATCCTGTATTTTTTGTGTGTGTGCCTAAATTCCATAGAACAGGGGTCCTTGCAGACCCCCCTTAAGAAACTTTTACCAGTAGTGCACTTTCAGATGGTAAATGCCGGGAGCTCTGTGTCTAAAAAAGAAAGAGCATTGTATAAACCTGGAGATAATCTCTGACTTCAGGAAGCTGTGAGCCTTCCTGAAGCAGTGAATATTTTCAGTTTTGCCTCCTGCTCTGCTCAATGCAGAATGACGATTTCCACCCCCCATTTTGGATCTGAGGGGGAGGTCAAGTTCTCAGACTACATGTAAATGTCAGTTCACATACAGCTCCAGAGCCACTGCCGTGGTTTACATTAGGTGATTGGCTGCAAAGTAGTACTGACAGCATCTCACTTGGTATCCCAAATTCCTGGGTGCTGAGGAAGGCCAGGAGCTCAGACTGACATGACCACATTGTCTAGATGTGCATTCGGGTCAGCCCTGTGTTGCAGCAGAATAGCTGGCTTCAGCTATCCCAGCGGTGCCCCTCTTGGTTACAGGAAGGCTGTGGGGGAAAGCATGGGGAAGAAAGGCCGTGCCTATTGTAGAGCTTACTGCTCCCATGTGCAGTTTGCTCGTGCCTCTCGTACCAGAGGACGAGAATGTAATTTTGCTTTCTTAACATTCCAGTATTTTGCCCATCAGGTGAAAAACAACTGCAGATTGGGTGCAGAATTTTGGTATTTCTATTGACAGAAATGGGCCATGGCTCTCTAGATTGAGAAAAGTGGGTGTGTTAGAAGGTGTGCAGAAAGGGAGTACGAACTGTAGTGTGGTTGCTGTTGAGTTCCTAAGCCTGCCTGTTGCTGATGCTACTAGTTGTTTATCAAACAGTTTTTCTTCTCATGCAGTTGTTTAAAAACATAAATGTAGTTGAAATCTGCATAAGGCAGCACTGCTCTCTGCTGCCCCTTCCCCTGCAACGACAGGAGCATTTCTGTAGGTTTGGCGAGCCCAATCAGAGAATGGATTCTGTTCAAACTCACTTTTTTTTGTTTGCTTGTTTTGGGCTTTTGTTCTGGTTTTGTTTTGTTCCCTTGGGGTAGTTCTGGCTGGCTAATTTTACAACCTGTCGTTTCAAATGCAAATATCACCACTGGGGAGGGGATGGGGCAAGGACAAGATCAGTGGTCATCAGATAAGTGAGACCACTCCTGTTCTATCAGTTTAAGTAGATTCAGCAGAGCTCTAAGTAACATTATAATCTTCCTAAAGACAAATTTGCTTGTCTAATCTGTCACAGAGTCACAGAATGGTCAGGGTTGGAAGGGACCTCTGGAGATCATGTAGTCCAACCCCCCCACCAGAGCAGGGTCACCTACAACAGGTTGCACAGGAAAGTCAGAGTGTATCTTCTCCACAAAAGTGGCTCCCTTTTAGATGTGTTGGTGAAGTTTCCCAGACCTGTTTGGCCATTCACCTTGTGGCTTGAAACCCTTGTGTCATGGCAGGCTTGTTTCTTCTACTGTATTTTTACTGCCCCTTGAGTGACATCATTTAAATGATGAGTCTCTGAGAGATGATTCATACCAAAAAAGATCTAATAATTGTTACCAGTTATTCAAATCAGCGTTACTGATTTCCCGCATCCTCCCACTGATCCCTTGAGCTCTCCCACCCACTCGTTTTTCTTAATAATTCCCAGGCTTTCTGGCTATATGCTGGATATGCCCCCTCTTGTGTTACTATGCTAAGGTGTAACCATCTAGCTCTCCCCAGAGGAACATTTATGGCTTGGCTGCAGCAACTTTTGTAGGCAGATAGGAGCTGGAATTGAACTAGCAAGGTAGATTGACTACTGGAAGCTTCAAAAAAAACTTCAAACCACATTCACATCACATCAGCTTTGCTCTGATGTGGTGGTATTGGCAGTCTCTGAGGTAGCTAGTTCAAAGCTAGATGAGTAATGTATCTGCAGGCTATAGTGTTGGGGTGCACAGAACTACAAACTGGATTGTCTAGAGGAGTTCTGCAAAGAATTACGCTAATTACACGCTCAGCACTAGCAAAGACTTGCAGCAGTAGCGACCCCATGTGCTGCTGCTCTTCCAGTTTGTAGTGATGATTGTTTATTCTCTTTCACAAATAAAGGTCTTCAACTCGAGGCTTGTTTCTCCACCACCATGAATTGAAATCTGTATTGTGCAGTGATTCGTGTTGTCAATGCAAACAGTAAGCTGCTGTTGAGAGCAGCCATATTTTCTTCCACAGCTCCTCAGTCTGGCCCCTTTTTCCCGTCATGTTCTTCTCTTTTCATATCCCTATGCGTTCTTCCTTGATCTTGCCTGTCCGAGTCCCTTCTGCATCTGTATTTTCATTTTTTTACCTTCCTCGCTCATTCTCTGTCTTAGTCATTTCTGCTGTTGGCTGTTGGCAGGATCACACTTGAGAAAGCCCAGAGTTAGCTGGATATAGAGTCCCAGAGATGAAAAACAGTGAAGCTGGATCAGTTCTGGATGCCCGCAATGAGATATTTCAGAACACCTCAGCATTAAGGCAGCTGAAGTTCCGAAGTTGATTTTAAAGGTATTTTTGGCTGTGTTAGACTGTCTTGTGCAAGGCCTAGAAGAAATGGAAAATTGTAGACATACAGTTGTATGGATCTACAAAGTTGTTCTCCCCTAAGCAAGGAAAACAGCATTTACCCTCCCTATTTATTAGCCCCAGGGGTGGGGTGTTAATCTGACTTTGAGGGGTGGGAGCATGTTGAAATTTATGCTGTCAAAAATCCTTATACAGGAAGTGAAAAGCCACTTCTGTTACAGATCTCATTTTTTCACTCTTGCTTGGAGGGGTTTGGATGGCAACAACTGAAAATAAGAATGTAATACTGTTGTCCGCAGTATTTGAGATAAGTTGTTCATTTCACAGACAGTGGTGAGGAGAATGAAAAGTATTTTGAGGAAACAGGGCACAGGGACAAGGTCTTAGTCAATAAGAGGACATAGAGGATCTCTTCAGATGACTAATAAAAATTCAGTCAATTTCCTAATACCCTATTTTTTTAAAGGAAAAAAACCCTTTTGTTTGGGGGTTTTCCTCTAGAGGAGATATGAGGATATGTTATAATAGAAAAAAAAAAAGAAAAAGAAAAAAAAAAGAAAAAAAGAAAGGGATCTAAAGCATAATCCACCCCTTGCAGAAGATTCCTGGATTTTCTAGCTCACTTTTGGGTTATTTCAATTGTTCTAAGCCATGCAAATCAGTAAGATGATTGCAAGGACTGGGAGGACTGGGGATTATTAGCCATCTTTCTGTAGTTTGTGAACTTAGCCCCCAAATAAACGGACAGCTCTTCTGGAGAGAGCTGCTTTATGTAGAAACCTCCTCTTGTGTTGGATGGTATTCACTGTTCTGTTCAAGGGTGAAAAGTCCTGCATAGCATGTGTTGGCCTTGCAGAATGAGCTCACATGAAAAGAGCAATATAGCTGCCCCCTTTCTTCCTTTCTGGAAAAGCCAGTGAATTTACAGCTGTTCTTGTGTATGCAGTAAAACTGGCACCACAACCCCTACTTTATCAGCAGTAGGACAGTTGAGGGGAAGAAAAGCTTGGCGTAACTTTTGGTATGTTATTTATTATCACTTTGCAGCCCCCTGGAAAATGAACTTTAGAAAATTCTGAGCCGATGGTAACAGTGAACACTGGGAAAACCCGGGAATCAGCAAATCCATTGTGTTGTGCTGACAGAAAGATACTGTTACAACACACTTTAGCTGCCAACTTGCTGCAGTCACTCAATCCATCATGGTGGGCTGTTGGATCACAAGCCAGTGAAACTCAGCCTGGCGTGTTATTTTAGTCTTACATGGACTGTGAGATAAACGGGGCATGAACCGGCCCCCTGGCAGGGGGTCGACCCCTAGCGCCCTCATTAAAGTGCCAATCAAAAAGAGTAATGGAACGGGGACTGGAAAGCTGGCTTCTTCAGCCTGTTACCGCTCTCGGTCTGAGCAACTTTCACAAGCCAAGGGAAACATTTCTCTTCTGAATAGGAGCCAGACCTCCAGAAATACCTCCTCTCTGCTTGTCTCTGCAAGAGCAAGTGCTGAAGGCTCTTCTGGGTGCCCTGCTTGCAGTGGAAACCTGTTGCTTACTAGTGCCTGTTCAGGGCAGGTGGTGGGAAGAAGTGTTGCTGAATGCAACCCAGAAAGGGGTTGTGGATTCTGTGGAATATGCAGGCACTGTGCTGTGCTTACGTTGATCATCAGTTGGTCAGTGGTATGGTTTCTGTCGCAAGTTGCTCGTATTTCAACATTTGGGTGTGACAGATGCAGAACCCTGCTTTCTCCCCATAGCAGTCCAGTTACCAATATGAGTCTAGAAGGCTTGCTCATGTGTGCAAGGTGTGTAAGTGGATTCTTGTGCTGTGTGAGAGTTATTTCAAACTCCCACAGGAACCCACAGCAAATAGGTCCTGCAGTAATACCATAATCTTTGGGTGAATATACAGCTAAGGCTCAGGCACACATGCAGTGCTAAACTGCCTATCTTTGATCGTTAGTATTTCAAATAGGCATGTAACCCCTGCTTTGACAATTGATGCTTGTTTTTCAAATTCTAAGTGCATCCAACACTGCTGATGCTGTGGGAATTTCTGTATGTCCTGTGATGCATTTTTGGTTTCTGGTGTATAAACATGTTCTTCTGCACATTGACTTCCCTCTGGTGTGTGCTTAGAGGAGAGGGCAAAAAGGTAGCTGGTGAAATGAAAGAAAGGTGGGTGAAGGGCTGTGTGGATTTAGCATTTGAAATCAGGAAGCTCAAAGCTGGGGAGCTAGCTCGTAAACCTGCTTATAAATGTCATCTTTGGTGTGATCTCAATGTGATTAAGACCTCGCCAGCTGTTTATTTTTGCTCACAAGGTTTTATCAGCAGATAGATTTTCCAGGTGGATATTGGTTTGTTTTAAAATATTTCTTTAATGGGTAGGATCGGCAGTTGGAATTCGTGTCAGTGAAGCAAAACGTACAAGTAGTAACTAGCTTCATTGTCAGTAAATTTCTACTGCCACAAAACTAATAAGGTGGTCAAATTTCAAGTTGACATGCTATTGTATACCCAGGCTGAGATTAGAGAAGCCCTTAAGAAGCATTAGAGGAAACTAATACAGGTAGCAAGTAAAAATCATGATTGGAGATCAGCTTTATACCGAGCTAGGTCAGAAAGAATAACTTTATCCATTTATATACAGTATTGTGTTCTTGTATTCTGCCTATACCTGTCTGAACTCGGGGTGTAAGGATGCTGTCTCTGCATCCTCTGAAGGCTCATAGTGCAACTGCTGTTATAGCATAAATGAAGACATATCCTGGCACAGAAGGTAGTGCTAAATATAATCTTCACATTTCTGGGATGTTGACCTAAAATACTGTTCCCTCCATACTTTGAGATTAAAAGAAATCCTGAAAAATGTATTGGCACACGAAGGATTATTCAGAAGGACTAGAATTGCACACTGGCAGAGGGAAAACATCACTGGTGGTGTTCTCCCTGGTATTTGAGTTACTGTGTCAGGGGCTTAACCTTACCAAAGTCAGGCTGGGGGAGGGAGTTTGGTCCTGCAAAAGGTGGTTTGCCCCCCCCCAGCTAATGATATGTAGGCACCATTTTTTTCGCTGCATTATTATTCTGATATCCAGTGGTTTGTACTGCTGACTGTTGATGGTTTGCCAAGGGCCTTGAAGCAACAGTCATTAGGTATGGTGAGTCACCCTCCCAGGTCAAAGCACATGTTTGCTGTTGCTGTGTCTGGTGGGTTGAGGGACAGTGGGTATGACAGATTTTTTTATTTGTTAAAATTTATCTACAGCTGCAGCATCCAGGGGACTTTTTTTTGCTGGCATTTTCAGTGTGCAGAAACAATTGTTCTGTGGCTTCCAAACACAATCCTTGTCCTTTGGGTGACCCATCCATTTATCCAAAATGTAAATGCACATGAAAGCTGTTTACTTCTCTCATGGCCTTTTAGTTCTTTTGAGTCAGACCAGAGTAGGCCTGAGGTGCAAGGTTATTCTTATCCACCGAGAGAACTCTTTGTGCTGGGCACATTGCTTGGGCAATAGTCTATCAGCTACAGAGAAAGAAAAAAAACCCAAACCCCTAACCAAAAAAACCCTTGTGATACTGGCGTCCGATGGCATTGAGGGAATGTAACTGTGCAGCAGGCCGTTAATAGAATTGATATAATGCAGTAGGCATGCATCTCTTATGTAACTGCATTTTGCTCCAAGATTATTTTTATTTCTCTACTAGAATGTGCTGTAGTTCTACTGAGGAACATAGCAAAAAAAAACCACCCAACATTCTCCCAACCATTCTTTTCTTTTTAGCAAGCTTTCTTTCATATGATTAACAGTGCACTCTTTTACATCTATGAGACACGTGCAAAGCCAGTCACAGTGTGAGGACCCAGCCTTAGGTACACATCTGGTGCTGTTTTTTTTTCCTCACACTTCAGAAAATCTGCTGATAGAGAGCTATGAAAAGCATATAGTTGAGTAAAACTGATCTGTGTCCTCTGTTAATGAAACATTTTCTCAGCTAGGTAACTTCGAATTATTGAAGCAGATGGATTTGCACTGTCCCAATTCCCTTTTTAAGGCTGTCAGAGCATTGGGCCAGCTACCAGTAGGCTGTAATAAAGTTGAACCAATGATACAAGTGGGGAATTGGAAGTGTTTTGGTCCTAGCCCTACGGTTGATAAAAGTAAGCATAATGTGTCCTGGTTAAGAGCCTACTATCAAGCCTGAATTTTACAGAAGTCCAGACTGGAAGTCAAAGCTCTGGGCATAGTTTGATCCCCCCTGCCCCAATAAGACTATGTGTTCCTCCTTTGTAACAACTATGCTTTTAAAAATAGTTTGGAGTATGGCCATCACTTTTCATGATAAGTTAAAAAAAAAAAAAAAAGTGTGAGTATGGATACATTTGGGGGGAGTGTATTAAAGAAGTATATAAGAATACACACACAGTGTTGTTTGTAAGAAACCAAGTTGTATGAGTGGTGACTTAATTAAAATGTGTTTTGGTGTGGGTGTTCTTTATGTTTGTTACTATCATCTTTACAGTAGCCTGTAACCTGAAGTGCGTATACGCCTTGAAACTTGCTTTTTCAGACCCAGTTACCAGAGGTGAAATCATCGTGACTAGCAAATAGAGGCATATTCTTCTAAGAAGAGAAGTAGAGCAAGCAAGGTTATTCCTAGAGGAGTCATCACTGTAGGAAACAGGTCAGTGCTAAGCTGTGTTACAGAGAAAAAAAGAAACTAAAAATATATATAGTTGGCCTAGGATCCTGGAAAGTAAGTATTGTATTGATAAGAAAAATAGATAAATGCTGAAAAACCATCATGCAGTCAAGGAAATGTGACAGCAAATACATCACAGCCTCCTTGTCATAGGGCAATGTTATGATTATGTTCCTGTTTTGAGATGTGGACCATTTAGCCACTTACATTCTCCCCACAAAAATGTAAGCACTGCACTTTTTTCGGTAAACAGCATTCACAACTTAAGCTGCTCTGATAGTATCATCTAGCTGATTTATTGGAGATCTATGCAGGAGCAGAAGGAAGGAAGGGATGTTGTTTGCATCTTGCTCATTGTTTACCTCATTCTGTATTTCTTGTTTCACTGCCTAAACTTTATTTATAAATGGCTACCTTTAAGTAGGTAACAGACTCGTTTATGATCCAGTACTGGCTATAACAATGTCTTTTTCAGCCTGATCATACCATATTAAGATGCATAAGTGCATGTAGAACCTCACCCCTGGTAAGAGTGAAGTGGCTAAAAGTTACTAAACGTTTTTACCCAGTTTATTCTGTGACTTCAGAAAGTGATTCATTTCTCTTCTTTCAGAGGCAGCAATTGGGCAGGCCCCTTGCCTACTCCTCCGACCTGTACTGTGCTAGATCCTGCTACCAGCTGGAGGACTGTGTCCAGGAATTACGTGTGGTTACAAAAATCATGTGTTGGTGAGTGGTGTGGGGTTTGCGTCTTTTAGCATCCATATTACACACGTGTTCCCTGTATCTTTATAGTTTTGCATGTCCAGGTTGTTTACGAATAATACTGTTTCCTCAGTAAAAGAAAAAAAAAAGTCTCCGAGTGGCCTCGTCGCATTCCTGTTAGCTATGAGTGTATCACAGAGCTTAAAACAATACAATAAAAAAAAAAAATCTCCATGTTTTGATTGCTTTGTCAGATACAGGGCAGCAAAACGGAAGTTTGCAGCCACAGCTGTGGATTTAGGTCAGAACAGAAAGGACTTTTGTAGTTCTGCTTGTCCAGAATTGCTTCTAGACTAAAATGACATTGCCATCTGTGTTCTTCTGCATATCTTGCACATTAGAAACTTGCTTATCTAATTCAGTCACAAGTCTGTCTCATTTTAGTGACAGCAGAACACATGGGTCTGGGTAACTGTTAGGAATATTAGGATGTATTTTTCCCCCACAAAATTATATTAATACCTAAAGTGCGATATTTTTTTTTTTTTAAGTGTATTGTTTGACTTGACTTAACTCTGGCATTGTATAGCTTGGGTAGGTGACGTACTGTGAGATGTTACTAGAGCACAAAAGCATTTATCAGCCACACTGGTCATCCAGATGTGTAAGATGTCTGGATTTTATTTTAAAAGATGTGCTTTTTTTCTTTGATGTTTAAATAGGTTAGCATCTAGATTTCTCACTCTTAAATTACTTTGGGAAAATTAGACTATCTCAAATGCAGATTATCTGGGAGTCCAGGTCAGAGAAATGCAGTGCAAGTCTGCAACCAACATTCCAGGGGGTTGTCCAGGTTTTTCCTCAAACAGCAGAATTATGTAATATAAGACTTGAGGGCTGTTCTGCCACTCAAGAGGCATGTGTCTAACATAGAGAATTATTCATTCCTGTCCGCTACAGTAATTTTCTGTTCCTGCACATAATTAATGGTTTTAGAAGCAAGGGCACATGAAGAGTGTGGGTGGAATCAATTTATTACACTTCTCCAGAATTATAGTGAAATAACTCTTATGTCAATAATCTTTATTTTACATTTCTTCAGGAGCAACTCTAACAAGAAAACAAAGTTGGTCAGGGTAGGCAGAGAACAAGGTGTACAGTTCTCAGCAAAATATAAGTAAAATCAAAGCTAACGGGCTGAAGCAAAGTATTTCTACCTCAGCATATCACTGTATGGGTTACAGGGTTTTTGAAATACTACCTGCATTGTTGGTGGGTTTTTTAATCTTTATTAGAGTGTGAAGGTGAACAGCTTTCTATAAAAACTTGAGCAAAGAGGCATGAAAAAGTATTGTCTTCCCTGAATTGTATTGGCTGTGTGCTAAAGACAGTGGGCAGAAGGAGAAAGCCGTGTTACTGTCTCTCATCAGTGAATTTTTTCCTCCCCAGCTTCTGAAATTTGAAAACTAAATCTGCTTTCATTGCTGCAGCAGTCATACCTCCTCCAATGAAACCAGGCTAAGGGAGGTAAGCGTAATGTCTTCATAAGGCTCTGAAGAACTTTGCAGAATTTGGTAAATGGAACTATTATGTTGCCTTGTCAGCTTACAGCTTGTGTTTCAGTTCTTAAGAATTTGAGTGAAAGCTGGAGACTTGCACTGACTGTGCATATCATCTGAAAACTATTTTTGAGTATGGCTCTTAGAATCTGCAAGTTATATTTATTCACTGAGTAATAATGTTAGTAGTGCCAATAGCAATAGGAAGTCCACAGTAAGAGTTCTGAAATTACATGAAAATAGTTGGGTTACAGCAATAAATAACTTCATTTGTGCTTTTAAAAAACCCCAAAGTTCTGATTCAATTTGTTTTGGAATACTAAATGAGGCAATATGCATCTTTCAGCTATGTCTGTACATTACTCCTTGTGATCAGCACGGTGTATGTACCCTTAAGAGAAAACTTTGCCTTGTCTAAAGAGGAGTGAGCAACTTCAGGCACCATACTCAAGAGAAGCACAGTATCAGGAACAGGATTGTAACATACTGGAATAACCTATGCCAGTTATGCTCTGTGGTACCCATATAATCTAGGCTAGTGGGTACACTTCTCAATGGTTTAAATAATGTTCTGTTTAATCATTATCAACAGTCAAAGGAACAGGTCAAGCGCAGTCCAAAAGAAATAAGCAAATACACACATTAGATGCATTATCTACTGCAGCTCCCTGAGGTTGGGTAACTCAAAACTACTTTTTACGTCTTTGCACGTCAGCTGCTTATATAATTGTTACAAAACTTAAGATTCAGGCCATTCTCCTGTAAATTCTCAACACAGCTGTGAACTACTTTTTATTTTCCTTCCCCATCTATTTACCATCTTTAGCATCTAGATATTTGCTGCATTAAAAAAGAATTTTGCAGGGAGTCTTGGTAGCGGAGTCCAACAGGATGGACATGTTAAAGCACTGTTGAGCCAATGCACTTGTTGAATTCCTTATTTTACTTAAAAATTATACAGAGAAGTATACAAAAGTGATGCATTAAATCAGTTTCATTTGCGTAATGGACCTTTATGGATTTTGATTTCCAGTCAGAGACCATACACACATCTACTGATATCACATGTTCTCCTTACACAATAATCCCTTGCTTTTCATTTTACAGGAGTTGAGAATCAGTTTAATTCTACACTTCAGTTTAAAAATATTCCTGTATGCTCTTAAGAAAAGACAGTAAAAGGTAAACTAAGTTGACAGTAAAGCTATAGTGGGCTCCTTTCTTTGAGTCAAAGGTTTACAAAATAAGGTTTATAGAATTTAGATTACCCAGCAGTTTTAGGAAAGTTGTGTATTCATACTTGAACCTTGCACAGCAAAGTGCCGTAGTGCATGCAGACGTTCAGCACGGTGGCTGAGATTTCTAGTTGCTGTGAATGAACCTATATAAGTCCACTCATTCCTCAATCTTCAGCTTGGTTAAAGTTGAGACAAATACTGATTTGATGTACAACATTTGAAAAAGCATGTTATTTTTATTATTTCAAAAAGTTTAATTTTGAAGTGTTGTCATGAAGACAAATGATGCAATGATTTCTTCTCCCCCCATCCCACCCGGCATTTCCAAGGCTAGCAGAATTCCACACTAACCAGCTAACTATATACACTTACTTAATCCGAGTGAAGGAAAAAAACTGAAGTTAAAGCTTTCCATTTCCAAGGCTGCTGACTTGAACTATTTTAAAAACAACTTGGAAGCAGGGGCCTTCAGTGGTGCAGACTTTGCTAGGTTTGAGTGCTGTATTCAAAACAGAATCAGCTTCTTGTTTTTCTAGTATCTTAAAAATGTAACTGAATTAGTGAGTCCTTACTGCAACATTTAACAAAATACATTTTTTTTTTTGTTAAAAACAAGGATGAAGTTTTGGTGGTACACGAGGTATACGTGCACATAGCTGTACTGATGATTTAAGAAAAAAAAAACAAAATACCCAACAAACAATCCCAAACAATGCACCCTAATCACAATGTTAAAGCCCCAAACTACAGGATGTCTGTGCTTCAACAGCTGCAATTAAGTCTTAATTTTATTTTATTTTTTTAAACATTTATCTACATTCCTGCACTGTGAGAATCAGCTTTCTCAAGAAAAAAAGAGAGAATGGCTAGTTTCAGGTAGCGCAGTAAGACTCAGTATAGCTCCTTTAATTTCTTTACATGGTAAACAGACTTCTATTTATACCAACACCCTGGTCTGTACTTTCTTATTTACATGAAACGCTTTTACATATATACATGTTAGCAAAATACAGGGCTTCTCCCAGAACCAAATACATTTCAGCTATATCTTTGTTATACAACTAATGCTTTAAAAAACAAACAAAAAGAAATCCCACCTCACTTGTTTTCTTATGCACAATGATTCCATTTAGCTAAATACTAAAAATCGTATTTTTTTCCTTCCCATGTAGTACTTTCTCTAGTTAAAGAATACCATTGGCTCCAGACTTACACTTGCAATTCACTCTGGCAGTAAGGAAGAGGTTTCAAGAGTCCAGCTCTAATTGTTCTTGATTTTCACTGAGTCTTAACATAAGCTGTTGTTCGTAATAAAGGCTCTTTGCATAGTTTATTTCTTGAGATAGCGTTACTGCAAGAACTTCAGATTTCACTTTCACCTGCAAAAAGAAACGCAATTTTTCTTAATGTGGTACTGCTATCATCTAAAGCAGAATTTATTTATTTTTTATTACTTCAGTAACTAAAGGGATTAGATTTCAAGTCTCCTGTAAGAACAGAAATGTTTCAGTGGAGAAATGTTTCAGTGCACAAAAAACAACAGTGCTGAGGCTGAAGTAATCACGAAGTGAGGGAGGGAGAGACAGGTAAATAGAGATAGGTATTTTATGATGAGAGCAGAAACATCTTGCAATATTTGAAGTTATTTCCTTTGCTTGCCTTCCTACCTTTTATCTGGCTTGTCTGTTTGGAATGTAAACTGACTTGGGTCAGGGGTGAGCTTGTAACCTTGCCTGTAAAACAGACCCCTGAGCAACTACTGTAATGAAGGAAAAAAAACCCTGTAATGGGTTTTAGAAGTGAGAGTTCTGATTACCTTCTAC
>NW_009647670.1:588855-592497 GCF_000708025.1 Charadrius vociferus
ATGCATAGGTGGAGAAGAGAAGACTAGTGTAAATAGACAGCAAAGTACTTAAGTTTCATGTATGTATTGTAAAGTTAAAAGCCTCTCTCAGGTAAACACACATTTCTTACTCTAACTTTTCTGTCTGCAGCAATATTTTAGATTTTGCCTTTAGCTTTTCTCAGGAGTTTAGGGAATAAGTTCTACTGTCACCTCAACCTTTTCAGCAGCAGCTATTTTCAGTGCTGAGAGAACAAAGTTTTCATTGTTATACAGCACAGGAAACCAAACACTAGTGACCACAAACACTTTAAGCATAAAGGGGAAAAGAAAACCCTGCATGAATGAAACAATAGGTGCTAGGTCCTTACCATTGGTTTTTGTTGGGATGGGCCTGGCATCGCTACACCACTACTTGTATTAACAGCTTTCTTTGTCAACTGTATATACACGTTCCCATGGTCTTTTGAAACAAGGCAGTGGTAGAGATCATCATACTTGACTTCTAGGAAGATGGCCTCGCGGTCCATGTAATCACCACTCTTCAGGAAATAAACTGCTTTAGATGAAATGAGAACACAATAGCTGTCTATGTTCTCAACCGCTATGAAGCTGCGAAGAAGAAAAAAGAAAAAATATTCACTTGAAGCTAAAAATAGTAAACTAACAAATGTCTTCACCTGTTATATTTTGAGTGACCTTTAGAAGTCTTTTCAGAAAAATTAATAGCATAACATGTACAATTCATCTGTATTTAATTTAAACTGTTCTAAAAAAAAAATCAAGCTGATGAAGTACCCTCTCACCCAGTTAAAAAAGATCATGCTGTAAATCAAATACTAGCACTAAATGCCTGGCTTCTTTGGGCATTAAAAAGGCATATAAAAATAGCCTTTAACAAGGGTTCAGAAGAGTAATTTCCTTACATTGGAACACTGCAAGTCCTAATACTGAACTTTATCTGTAACTAACTTCAGTTCCATTGCTGATACATGAAAGGTGTGCAGACATTTATGACAACAACATTGTCCTTCTACACATTATAAACCTACTGTGCCTCCTTCTACCACACACACACCTCTCTTGCCTTTAAACACAAAAAACAAGTTTAACCCAGTGCCTGGATCAGTAGCTAGAAAAGAGAAATTAGCTGTTTAACACTGGGGTGAAAGGTTAAGCAGCAAGCAGGTTTCCCCAGAGAGATTAGTCTGAGTGATGAATAGTAGAAGTGGAAAAGAGTGAGTTAAGAATATTGAGAATTATAATGGCTGAAAAGTTTGATGTGTGAAAAAATAACAGTAAGCAATGCAGAACTGAAATACATATTTCAGACACAAACACTTCTACCCCACTTCTGATTTAATACTGAAGTGAACCTCAATAGTGGTTTTTTTTTTAAATGCTGAAAAATTCAGAAACTTAAATATGAAATCATAACTAAAAAAGAATGCTAAATGGCATAACGATGCTGTTAACAGCCCGCAGCAGTTGAAGCATATCTGTAAAACTAAGATTCTTATGCTGTCAGGTAGGTTCAAAAGTACTATTTCCTGACCCATTGCGTGTACTAATCTGTCTGCTGTTGTCCTAATACATTCTGCAAAACACTCCACTGTTTTTGAAATCAATGAAAATTGTCGGTACTAAGAGTTTTTGGTAGATCAGAAAAGCTTACCACCTTCAAAACCACTATCGACTCTACCATTTTAAGTAATGGTTTGCACAAATTACTCTGACCTGTATCTAAATAAGCCCATAGCTATAAATGCAATTTTAATAGCCAAAGATATTTCAGGAGGTCAAATCACAGTTTCTTTTTGTAGTATAAAAGAATAATTCCAATTATCTTCTATTAATAGTCCTCTGAAAGATGGTATTCTGCACTGAACTTGCCTTTTCCCTGCCGTGTGCTTCCCAGCCATGTCAGCTGACAAATGCCCTTGCCTCCTGAACCTTGAAAAAGTCAACAACTTACATTTTCATTTAAGCACTGAGAAGAGCATAGCCATTGCAATAAAAGAAAGGCCTGTAATGTACTTTGCCCAGCTCTAACCTTGGATAAAACTACGGGATAGGATAATTGAATTGTGTTCCTTTAAGTAAAACAAAATGGACAAAAATGTGTGTTTCGGCTTAAAAAAAACAAGGTGAAGGACAATGTTAACACAGTTACTGAAACTAGTGATTGCCCCTCAGTTTTCCATCAAAGTTCAAACACTCTGGGGTAAGGTTTTGTCTTTGAAATCAGTTAAGAAGGATGGAGAGTGGTATTTTTTACGAAGTATCATAGAAAACTTAACTTTAAAATAGAGCAGCATTATAGACCACAGAATAATAGTCTTGCTTCTTGGACAGGCATGTAAAAGCCATTACAGTATTTTGCAGAGATTCTAGCTTTGACTCGGCTCAGACTTCCACTAGAAGCAGAACCAGAGGAAACTTGCCGGCACACTGGCTTTCTTGGCTTCTTTTCCAGCGGGAAAAGAAGATTAAAAGGTCACTGTTGGAAACCCTTAATACTGTATCACTGTCCTTAGTAATTGTCACAGCGAAGTTGAGAAACTTGAGAGGGTTTTGTATACCCACAAAAGCAGAACAGCTGTTTTCCTGATGTATGGTATTACAGCCCGCTATATGGGGGACATCCATGGAGAGAACTGAAGCACTAATAGCTACTATAAAGTTCAGCGGAAGCAACTGGGTAATCAGACCACGGGTTTGTATTTTCTCCATAAGAACAACAGATTATATATCTAATTTTCCACACACGATTTTTACTGGTGTCATGTATATATTTTGAGGAACGGAAACAGAGGCCAGTGATTTAATGGTGAAGCACAGAAACATTAGCTAATTTGTAGTTCAAGCTCTACATTTTGTTCTAAGTTTGAGTCATGCATCATTACCCATTTTTCCTGCCAACTGTTACTTTATTCTCTGTGTCTAGTTCTCAAAACAGGTATTTAACCTTTTAAGATACTACTTCAAGATAGTACTCTTTTTTTTTAAACCTATACTTCTACACTGTTAAAAAGATCTCAAATTAATAAAATGAAAAATTAAATGAAACATGATCCAGTAGAACAAAGTAGAAGCAACCAGATCTCTGGAGAATTTGTGGGTTTTTAAACAACATCAGGAAGTAATTACACAATATTTTCCAGAAGTGAAACAGTGAGCCTAACTGGAAAAAAATGTGGAAACATTTAGTTAGAACAGTAGAGCAAGGTATTAAACCCCCTTTTATGGATTTAACTCTGAAGGAAAATATGCAAATAATCAGGTCTCTAAATGTGTTTCTGATTATGATACTAGGATAAAAGTCAGAGGCATAATTTTGTACTTATTTTCCATGACAAGAGACACTGTTCTCTTGTTGAATGATGTTCCTAATGGTCAAAGTCACAGTGAATGAACAGTGTGACTCGACGACAAAGCTTATGGGGTACACTTGCAAAAAAGTTGGCTTTTTTGCTCTCTTTCAATTCTCCCTACCTAAAAAGCCAGACTGTATATGCATAAAGACCCTTAAATGAGATGAAAACAGGATAACAAGAGTGTAAGATCACAGGGCCATAAACCAAGTGGCAGATTACAAACTCTTGCTCACAGGCAGCTGAAGGTAGAATCTAGAGTGGTATGTTGCTTTCAGAGCCTGATCTT
>NW_009647670.1:592590-644014 GCF_000708025.1 Charadrius vociferus
TGAACTGGTGCGTCCCTCTACGAGCTTCACCATTAACAGTATCTTACACTCTCCACTGAAAACAGCTGTTCAGCTAACTGTGGTAGAGATCGGGTTCAGTAATGAATTATGCCTTAAGACTGCAATCCAGCAAACTGACATCTCCCATAGCAACAAATGAACAGGTATCTTTCCACGCGTTCACTGTCTGTGTTTTTTTTTTTTCCATACTCTCAAACCTGACCACTAACAATGTTCATACACTCTTTTCACTTGCTTTCATGAACCGGTATCCAGGGCATTCAAATGTAGATGTGCCTTTAGCGTATTACCCATGCAAATTATTCACTATTGACTTCTCTGGTTACTTTGGCCATTAGCTGTTAACAGCAGTAGCTTGGGAATAACGTGGACCACAGGCATCCAAGTTAGCTTCTCCCACATCTAAACCAGAGCCCCCTCAGAGTGTGCTCTGTGCAGGTCCGTGGTGGTTCACGGATTGCTGTCACAGACTCGCTACCCACTCTAGTAGGCTTTGGGCTGTCTGTGAGAAACAGACGGTCAGGGACAGGTAAGGGAAGAGGTACTAGTTCTGCCTGTACGCATGTTACAGAGGAAGAACAGTACAGGGTTAAAACATGCACTTATTTTATCAATGCATGTGGAGGGTTGGACATGTATTATGCATGTTAAATGGACTAATGATTACTTAGAAACTTACAGAGATTTCATCCTTTGTAACGATAGAAGGGGACCAGGGACATTAATAGGAACAGGAGTGAACAAACCAAGGCTCCAATTCCTCCCCGGCCTGTATGTGATGTGCAGTCAATGGCAGTTAGCAACAAGGGAACCAAAGGAGACCTATGGCACCTGCAGTGATGTCTGTATACAGCCAGTGGACAGACCACTGTGGAAGTCACCAGGTGCTCATGCTGTGCTGCTAATTCAGACCAGGAGAAAACAAACAAAATGTATGTGCATGCATATAAAGCAGTGTTAGTCCCTCTTCCCCAAAGACGTGGAGATACAACAGCAGCAAATAGAACTACTTAAAGCAACTGTGTAAGTCAGTACTTACAACTCATCTTGGATGTTGTCAGTCAGTTTGAACAGCTGTTCTTGTCCTTCTGCTTGACTTTCTGAATAGCAGGGCAAGAGCCCTTGAGGTCCTCTACAGCAGCGGGGCTTTCTCACTCTCTCCGCTTGTGTCCTACATGCAAAATAAATGCAGAGACATGACTTAGTGCCGCAGCAGCACTTTTCCTTCCGCTTAAACCTGTCAGCACACAAAGCTCTATTTGTTGTGAAATATGAGGTGTGACAAAGCCTTTAAAAATAGAAGGTCTTCACAAATACAGCATATAGATTCTGTAATACTTGATCTGGAAGTTCTACATTTCAAAGAATGTCTCAGTTTTCCTCTACAATTACGGGGCAGCATACTAAATTAACAGAAGGAATAGCAACCTAAGTGGAGTATACTGTCTGCAGATTTTGGGATCTATTTATCAGCAGAGTTTACTGATTTGACTGTCTCACTTCTCTACAGAAGAGAAGAGTGCATCAACCTAGACAGAGCTCACCTTGATGGACAGTGTCAGTAGTTTGAAAATTGAAGAGTTATGGAAATAAGCACATGCAGTTAAAACAAAAGAAAAAGCCATGATTAATTAGTCTCTCCGTAGTAGAGTTTAGCATACTTTTTCTTGAGCATCTATTAAAAAATAACAATAAAAAAGACACGTACATGTGGCCTAACAGACATCAGAGGTTGGTACTGGCCACAGTGCTAAAGAAAGAACTGCAGGCTAGGTTCCTCCCTTAGCAGTATTTTGTTAAAAAATAATATTCTGAATTCCTTTAAGCTTTTGGAATGCTCTACCCCTGAAGAACTGTGTTACAGGCTGCCTAGCCCTGCTTTATTCTCTGTCCTTTCCCAACAGCATCACTCTAGGTCTGCTGCATGCTTTTTCATCTCTCTTTCAGGCTAGTGCTGTTAGTAATCTTCCAAGCCAAATGCACCACTTTTGATTAGCACGCTCTCCTTCCCATCTTGATGCTTTGTAAAGATCCTGTACAATGACCTGCTTCTATCCTTTCTGATCAGAAGACGGGAAAAAAATCGTTTTAGTTTTAGAAAACGCGTTTTCTTTTAAAGCTGCTTGGCAATAGCACACAAGAGTACTCGCCTTCTAAGCTTTGCTTTCTGCAGATGTTTTCTCTGGAGCCTTGTTTCTTTGTTACCTTTCCCTTTCAGCAGTCCTGTCCCAGACTTGCAACCCATGCACCCTTTGAAAATCTGTTTTCCTTCAGGTCTTTGACACCCTTGCCTTTTCATGGTGACAGGCATTGTTTTTTGCCCCTTTCCTTCCTGGTTGCAGTAAATGTTACTGCAACAGAATCTCTTACGTGTCATTCACGACTTAGTATCATCTTTGCTGCTCTCCCATTGGGTGACTGGCCTCTCAGTGTGTTTTGGCTATCATTGTTCTGTCTGGTATCAACAATGTATTTTGCAAACAAGGTATAGAAGCCAGATACTGGCTTTCCAGCACAGCAGAGAAAAACATCAGCCAATTCAATTTTTTAATACATTATGACTATCTGGCAAGTACTGATTTTGTTAATGAGACTGTAACATGCCTGACCTGTGTAACAAATTACAGTGGCTCAGAACTAGTGTGTATCACTGATCCTTTTTGAGAGAAACTTCAGGAGAGACAAAAAGCTGTTGACTTTGAAGCTGAACTATGGTTATGCTAAGATGGAAAGTCAGTTTGTCAGCAGGGAGAATGAAATGAAGAATGGAAATTCTCCAACTAAAAGAATGCGAAACAGAGCAGGGGCTTAAGAAACCATAACAAATGTTGTCATTAATAGTGCCAGTAAAATATTACCAGTTAAATTTTCAGTTTTACCTTTGCTGACAGATGTTCTCACTGCTTTACCTGTCTCGCTGCACTGCTTTCGGTTTTGGTTAGATGTTCATTTGTTAATTACAGTGTTATGCATCCAAGCTAAAAAATGCCAGTATGAAAACTGCTGTTTGCTGCATAAAGGTACTTAGTTTTCCTCATCTGCAAAATGTGCAGTGTCTTAACACTGTATTTTTTCCATCAGTAGCATTTCTCTGAATCAAAATAACCTAACCACTAGGTAAACAGATGACTTCCACAACCTATGTACGACTTAAAATTATTCCACTGCGTAACAGCTGTATGCACTGGTTAGAACTTCACTATTAAGTACTATAACTCTAGACCAAGTCACCTCTCCTGCCCCTCAGATCTTTTAATGTATAAACAGGATTAATCTGTACCAGGTACAGTTACGTGACAGTATTGTTATCATTCTGAACCTGCACCAAAGGTGAACAAGTGCGTGCCTGTTTTTAGCTATTAGATTCTTAGAAGGTAGTAAACAAAAGTTTGTGTTTGCCTTCATGAAAGGCAAAATGTTGAAGCAAAGTTCCAAAGAAATGGAAGGGTTCCAACCAGTGTTACTCACATCTTGCTTTTGTCCTGCTTCCTAACTTCCAAAAGCAGTAAAATGGCAAAATTTCACTTATCCAAGAAGCCCCCATTGGCTGTTAAACCTTTCTATAGCACCTGTAGCTTCTATTCACAAGTTTAAGAAGTGACTGTCTGAAGCACAATGTACAGTTTTTAATTAACTATTGGCCAATTAATAACTTTTTTACTTAGACACTTCCCTATTACACATTCAGGAAAGATAGATAACCATCTGTATGGGAAAGAGCAACAACACTGCATAATGGTTTTTACATTAACCATCTTTCAGATAAACATTCAACAGTGCTATCTTTTTCTGTAGTACCGTGAGAAGAGCTATCTGAAGCATTGCAAGCAAGACTACTGTAAAAATGAGGAAAGAATAGGCCTTTTAATCAGACCTATTCCATAGAAACCGGAACATCAGTGAACATTTGTTTCTACTGTTGGGCTTAGGTCAGATAGAAAGTACAAGTACTACAAAAGTACTAGGCCCCACAATGACTTTCCGGAAGGCTTGGCAGCTTCTGAGTTGTGGGTTTGGTTGTGGGTTATTTTTAGGTTTTGTTTTTGTTTTTAAATGGAAGAAGTACAGTGCTTATTGTCCCCACTGCTCCTCCATGCTAAAACGTTCATCCTGGTGATAAAAGATAATTCTCATCTTGGTGATAAGAAGGTCAGCTGCTTTTCAACTAAGTGCCACTACAGCTAGCATAAATTGCATTGATTTAATCCATCAGCCCCTTGGCAAACTGGTCTGTTTGGTCTGGACAGCTAAAAACATTCCACACGACTTGATTTTTTTTTTTTAATCTAAAAATTTGTTCTACTGTCTCAAGTTACGTTCTGTAAATAATAAGCAACACTGATGAAATGCAAAAAGCTGAAGATTTGTAAAGCAGAATGAACGGTGGTGTGCCCACATCTGTGTTACATTAAACATGCACTCAACAGATTTGCTGATTCTTTTTTAATAAGCACACAAAGGCAATACAAGACAGAAATGCCCTCACGTCTACTAGTCACAGCAGGGAAGAGTGCTGCTGAATGAAGACACAAAGAGATTGGAAATGGTGTCAGAAGGTTGAGGCACACACTCCAGTTCTTCACTGTTCAGACAAAGCTGAACACTGGAGAATCTCATTTCAGATGGCTGTATGCAACACTAAAAACAGTTAACAGTGTTAATTGGTTGGCTTTTGCCTAACAGTTGACAGAATTCTTGTGATTCAGTTGACCAGTTTTAAGCCAGAAGTTTTGCAATCAAACATCGTAAGGAAGTTGGTCAGGTATTGATTATAATTATTTATGAACTGAGATTGAAAAAGAACCTCTTACAAGAGACACCATATGTTTTACAGAATTACTTTTAACCTTGTGCCTTCACTACACCTTTACCCCTGTCAGGTACCCTGTCAGGTTTACACTATCTAATACGTAGATGTGATTCGTGCTGAGGTGCGTAAATACACAGTGTTTTCGAGAACTGTAACTGTTACTCATCTTTGAGTGCCTTTCAGATCTAAAAAATTTCCTTGAAGTGTACCTAGATTGCTTTGACAAAAACATAAAAAAAAATAAAAATCAGAAGGTATCAAATTTTGTATATCAACAGATGATAGTCCGTGAAAACAAAACATTGCACTTTGAAAATCATAAACAAAAGCATGTGTGTTTTTGCTGTTCCATTTTTCAATTTCCTCACTATCACACCCAGAATTATTATTCAGAATAAAACAACTTTAGGAAATTTAGCACCTTCTCCTGAGAGAACAAAAAACAACAAGGAAAAACCCCATGACCGACACAGCAGTTGTTACAACTTTTCATTTAAAACGTGTTATCCGTGGAATTTCTAATCTCTCCTCTCGGTAAGACAGCAGCACTGCCAACTACAAATCTCTTCAAAAAGCCCTACTTGAGCATATACACGGATTTTGATCCGTAATGGAAGAGTGCAAGGACACCCCAAATCCTGCACAAACGGCAGCTCTAAGTGCAAGGCGATGCAATTCTGGCATCTGAAACCAGTATTTAACGGAAGAGGTTCTTCACAGAGACTTCACCTGCTGTACTGCCTGCATGTCACCTAACCCCAAGTCCATTCTAGCTGACCAACTGAAGCCCTCCCAAGAGATCTCTCTGGCCACAGGGCTCTCCCCCACACTCTCTAGTATTAATTTTCTTCAGCTAGACCCAGTTCTTGCTGCCAAAACTTACAGCAACTGTCATCAATGTGTCGCATTCATAAAGGTGTTCCACTTCAACAACCTCATCATTCCAACCCATTTAAAGCAATAACTTCGTGGTTCTGGTATAGCTCAAATTCTGTCAGTGTTTCCATTGTAAACTTGTTTTTTCAGGTTTGCATAAAATTTATTGATAAAAGCCTGCTCTGGGCTGTAACTTGGCATACTGACTTTCAGCCTGGGAACAATTTTTATTCCCTTGAAATAATGATAAAACAACCTTAGTTCAAACAAAGGAAAATTGGCAGGTAATATAAGCCTACGAAACAATTCAATTGCTGCTAGTATTTTGAAGAAATAATATCGAACCTGTTGCTTTCTTGGCTCTGGAAAAAGTCTGCTTCATGAATACAGGGAGTGCTTTGTCTAAGGAGGCTTTAGTGCATTTCAGACATTAAGGAGTGACTTAATCTGATAAGTTGAAGGAGGAATAGCCTTACATCTTCTGTCATAAAATACGCAACAACTAAAATACCCACTACAGTTGCTCGAGTTCAGTACTGAACTGCACCTGCAGCCATCTGTAAGTACCATCATTGCATGCACATAATTTCCACCAAACACAGAACGAAGACAGTACTCATCTCATGGAGGGAGGACACAGTGTAAAGCATACTCAGAAGTGCCACAATCAATTAAATGCTAAACAACGTATACCTTAAAAATTAATCTAAAAGTTCAGCCATCACAGCAACAAACTGCAGATGATGCAGTCATTGTGAGCATAACAAACGAAAACAAATGTATGCCATTTCTGATACAGTCTGCATTTCATATCACACCTTTGCAAAATACTAAAAATCCCCTACTTCCATGATTCTTTTCTCACTGATGTACTTACTTTGTACTTTGATTTGAATGAAAAAAATGTCCCCTGCATTTACTGAGCACAAGGGGACAGACAGCGTTAGTTTTTATGTGCTAGTTCTCTGCGTCTGAGAACATTAAATTACTTGGGCCCATTTCAAAAAGGCCTATGGCAATCCAGACTTCATGTTCTGTTGCGACTCTACTGGCAGATGGTAATGCTGTATTTCACAGGGTAAGTACTGCTGCCTCCTTCCCCATGTTGGGCTTTAGTGGCGCATTTCCCAACGGGCAGGTAATTTCTTGAAGACCTGACACCTGAACCCAGAGATACAGCATAGCTCTGTGATAGAATCTGTTCACCGGTTCAGACATACAGATGCTTTTAAGGTGTGTTAAAAATGAACATGCAGTGCAGTCAGTCCGAGTGTTGGATTTGGCATTAGAATGTCTGTTAGATGCAAGAATGTGTAAAATCATGAGCCAGACAGCTCCCTGCTGACTGCATATCTGAGGAAGCTTATATGCATCGTTTATTCCAGCAAATGCATGGAATATATTGTGCTTGTTAAATGTGTTCCCAAAATGCTAGTTTCAGGCAGAAACATGCAAATAAATGGTGCCTAGGGTTAAAACCTCCCACTTACAGTCAAATCCCTCCTCTTTCGAGGGATCTACCAGCTCAGATGCTGAAGACCTTTATCTGACCCAGTATACTTTTAGGAGAACTACAGCATGCTGAAGAAGCAACTGTTTATCATGTAGGCTGTTCCTGCCAACTTCTTAGAGATATAGCTCTTCTCTCTTCCCCTGTCTCTTGTATACAAGATCAAAACAAAATTGAAAACTATTCATTGGGTTTACGATTGTGCATCACCTCTTCAGACTCCAAGTTCAAAAGGAGGTGAGAAGAGCTTAACGAAGACATCAAGAATCACTTAATTAGAAACAGCAGAGCAGCAGATGTACTTGCCGAAACGGCATGTTCTTACAATGTCCATATTACAAATCCAAGATCTGCGTAAGCTGTGTGTGCTTGCACACTAGACAACTGCATGGCACTGACACCAGTCGTACTCTGTGCATCAACCAGTGTTCAACCTTTGGCACTTGCTCCACTTCTGACTAATAGCCACACAGCAAACAAGTGCTTTTTCAAGCGTTTTGATATCATCAAACTTAAGAAATTAACAAAATGTAACACTGCCATTCAGTTTCCAACTTCTCCTAGACTCTTCCTGTACTGATCACAGAGTGATGACTGGAGTTGTCACCTTAAAGTTTCCTGTCTCTCAAACGTGTTGAAAAATGCTCCCATTCACCTTATGAGTCAATGTAAAAGATAGGGTTCTCGGCAGGGATGTCTTGCAAACACCTACCTGAAAAACATGAGCTGAATATGCCTCAGTGAAGATTAAAATGCCCAGGGCCATACTGTTACTCTGCCTCAGCACACAGTGCAAGGTCTTAAAACTTTTGCACAGTCTGCTGGCAGGCAGGGCAGTGCAGTAGATGGGTCATTAGTCTTATTTCTGTGCTTATAACGGTCCCATCAAACCCCGTGAATGCTGGCCTAGCAATGCCCATCTGTAAACGCAAACACAGTTGCTTTACTTCGAGCGTAACATACTTGGAGCATAACAGAAATGTTTCCCTATTGTACTCCTATCTTTCCGGGAAAGCAAATCCTCTTTGGGGAAGAAAGCAAACCAGGAGCCCCTGCCCAGCACCAGGACAGTAGCTGCTAGGTCTAAGTGAAGAGCTACGTGAAACGAACCATGATGACTGTGTTCTCTTCAGACGCTCCTTTCTATACTTTTCAGTTAGCGCAACAAGGGTTGCAACAAGCGCAGCAAAGTCCTCTAGCACAAACTTCAGCTAACGAAAAGCTACTCAAAGTTTGGTTTTATTTTTAAAGCTAGGAGTTGCAAGAACAATTCAAATCAACTGGCTGTACTTCCAAAACTGATAAAGAGTGTTCCACATGTTAACAGCAACATTAGGTGAAAAAATTATCTATAAAAATACCAGCCGCATGCGAAATGAGGTGACATCAAGGCAATAAATAGCTCCATCTGTATGAGAGAGTTTGTAGAACAACCCAGAAGACATCTTTGAACAAAAAACTATGGATAAAATAGTACTGGAAAAAAAAGTGGGTTGGATTTTTTTTTGTAAAAAAAAAAAATAAATATCACTTTTACATATTTTTCTCAGATCACTTTATAAATCTGCTGCACATTAGAAATCAGACACACATGTATTTTTTCCAAGTAAAGAAAGTTGAAGGTTTACATTTTTAATAGCAATGTGACTATTTCTGAATGGCAGCAGTATATATTACATGCAGTGTGAGAGGGTTAAACAGGACAGCCTCAACTCTTTATAAACTTTTGCCCTCTGGATATGTACTCATTGGCTGCTGTACAAGACTTGAGCTGTATTACACGCCTTAACGATATGGTTCAACTGTCGGTCAGGCTCAGGGCCTGGCAATAGGCCAGACCGCAATCAATGGGACACAAACCTCCCCCTTTCAGATCATCACGAAGGCTCATATTATCTCCTTTTTGTCGTGCTGGTTAAATTTATGGAGCAGAACCCCGAAGCTGCATTCCTTGGCTTGGGCCGGCCCACGCGGGCCTCCCTTTGTTTGGTACTGTAAGCGAGGCGTGCTTTGGAGGATTGCAGGGTTGTTAGTTCAGGCACTGACTGTTTGCTCATGACTGAAATGAAAAGAGTTCAGTGGAAGGGCAAAAGGACAGCACAAGTGTAAAACCCCATCCCAGCAGGCCCTGGGCTCCCATCTACAGACTGGACTAGGACTGAACAGAAAACCTCACCATTAAGGACAAAGGAAAAAATCTGTCTAGTAACAGGTAAACAGCCGAGCAGTACGTTAGCACATACCTTGCCGCAAGGTCCCTTGCTTTCAAGTAAGCCTGTAATTACTACCTAAATATGCACCTCAACTAATCTGGCTTAAAATATTGCTTAGAAGTGGTATTAGTTTTAAAGCAATGCTGGATCTTTTACTTTGAAAAGAAAACCTGTCCGTACAAACAGTATGTCGTGGTTTAGGCCGAACCAGCCACTGGGCGAGTGACAGATGCTCCCCCCTACCTCTCTTCAAAGAGAGAGGCAGAGCAGGGAAAAGGAGACTTATGAGTTTAGAAGGAACTAAACTACTTTAATGAAACATTAATAATAAAATAAAAAGAAAATAATGGAATATATCTAAAACTGTATCAAGCTCCCAGGATGATCACATCACCAGCTGGCACTGTGGAAGTGCCAGACTGGACTCGGCGACGGGCAGGAACTGGATTCAGGATCTGGATTCACAGAACCACACAGAATCACAGAATGGTCAGGGTTGGAAGGGACCTCTGGAGATCATCTAGTCCAACCCTCCTGCCAGAGCAGGGTCACCTACAACAGGTTGCACAGGACAGCGTCCAGGCGGGTTTTGAATGTCTCCCGAGTGGGGGGCTCCACCACCCCTCTGGGCAGCCTGTGCCAGTGCTCCACTACCCTCAAAGTAAAGAAGTTCCTTCTCATGTTAAGATGGAACTTCCTATGTTCAAGTTTATGCCCATTACCCCTCGTCCTATCACTGGGCGCCACTGAAAAAAGACTACTCCCATCCCCCTGGCATCCTCCCATTATTGGGTCACCTGTCCTGTCTGCTCCTCCCGCCAAGTGGGACTCCTCTACACTTTTCTGCTGCCGACCCTCCACTGGCGCAAGTAACAAAGTTGGCTGGCCTTGGGTGTTACAGCACTAAGTATAAGCAAGAGCCTCTCTGCATACCATTCGTTGGCATCAACTACATAGGTCTGATCACTCTGAGCGAACAGTGTCTGCACAACATGCTGTTAATTTCAGTAGTCAGAAGAGGCCCAGCTAAAAAGTAAAGTTACTGAGCAAAATTGGTTCTGTTTTACCTCAAACCAGGACCCAGTACTACCTGTCCAGCTGCATGGTTTAGTATTTCTACCATTTTAAACGTGGAGTAACCTCAGAGAACCTGATGTTGTGATATTTATGCTTGGGAGGAGGATGCAGTAAGTAATTCTAGTAAGACACAAAACTACTGGAAATACAGTAGGGAGAGGAGAGATTTTCATTTTGTATATAATGGGCGTTTCATACATCTTCATATTTGGTCTCAGAATGGAAAAAGTCCACCTTTGGGTATGCTCAGATACTCTCTACTCAAAGCTTTATTAATGTGGGAATTAAAGGCCGCTTCTTGATACAGGTCACAAAATGAAGGACATAAAGAAACCTTTAACATGATCTCAAAGGCAAAGAATCTGGAGTGAAAGCAAATGGAAAGCCAACTTGAAAGATGGTATTCCAAATACACACAAGAGAAACAAATACATACACGGAAAACCACAAGGACTCTTACTGATTATGCACGTAATATAAGGTACCCGTGTATTTATTCTTCAGCACAGGAAATATCTCCACTTACCTTCATCAGTGTAAGACTAGTAAAACTTATTCCCAGAAAGCTGCCCTAGACTGACTGTACCAGACTTCACCCCTTTGGCACAACCAGCAGGTATTTCAGGACATGAGGTCATACAGCCACTGCACTCGCGAGCAATTCATGCCATTTGTGCTTTAGAAACAAGTAAATAAACAAATGCTATATTCCTATTGCATTACACCAGTTTCATCTTTCCTACTATTTTTATGAACTGAAAATACTACTAAGAGGGCCAAAAGATATTATAAAAACTCGCAGAATGCATATTAAGTTTTTTTCAATTCTGGAGATCAAGTCCGACTGGTTTAATGCAGTCTGCTGATTTGTCCTGGTACATTCCAACAGACATGTCTGTTTTGAATAAAGCTTTTGTTCGTTTCTGGTGCACATACGCTTTCAACTTATCCCACCTAATTCTAAGCAAGTAGATTTGTGAATGGGAATTGTGAATACTTTATTGCCTGGTCTTAGATGACTTTTTAGTTTGTTCTGCTGATGCTAACGAATGAATATAATTTTTTCTTTTTCAGAGTCTCTCCAATTCCATTCTAGGAGACACCATTGCAGACTAGTTAAATCTGCAGCTCTCTGTAATTGTTTCCACCCAAGAAAACTATTACATAGAATACACCGGAACAGCAGCATCATTTAGCAGAGTGCTTTCTGAATAAGGAAGGATCTAAAAAACACATGAATGCCAGAAAACAGGAAACATACAACACAATAAAAGGTGTTCCTTTTATGTTTTGCCCTTGATGTCCAAAAGCTTTTGCTGAAATATAAGGTAAGTAGAAAAAATACACAAACTCTAGAAATACAAGTATTTTCTAAGGAAATAAAATTTTCTCCCTGTCTAGATGCATTTCTTTTAGTTAATAGCTAAATACTGTGAAGTGGGCACACAGTACAAGAATTCCATTTTGTGGAGCAAATGCAGTCCTCTTAACTGTCAGTTAAAGTGTAAGAAGGAGGATAAATCTCTTGTAAATGCAACAAAGGATTTATCAGCTCCTTTCAGAATTAAGTTCATAATTGCTTAAATTTCTGAAGGACTATGCCAGGCCTACACAACAGTCCCTTAGATTTAACCTAACTGGAAAACATTACCTACCTACTGCAAACAGAAGCACAGACTGGCAGGGGTTGGAAGGGAACTCTGGAGATGATCCCGTCCAACCCCCCTGACAAAGCAGGGTCACCCAGAGCAGGTTGGACAGGAACGTATCCAGGCAGGTTTTGAATTCCAGAGAAGGAGACTCCACAGCCTCTCTGGGCAGCCTGTGCCAGGGCTCTGCCACCCTCACAGTACACAAATTTTTCCCCATGTTGAGACAGAATTTCCCATGTTCCAGTTTGTGCCCATTACCCTTGTCCTGTCGGTGAGCACTGCTGAAAAGAGTCTGACCTCATCCTCTTGCCACCTAACCTTTAGATATTGGTAAGCATTGATGAGATCCCCTCTCAGCCTTCTCTTCTCCAGGCTGAACCCAGGGCTCTCAGCCTTCCCTCATCAGAGAGATGCTCCAGTCCCCTGATCATCTTTGTAGCCTCCACTGGACTCTCTACAGTAATTCCCTGTCTTTCTTGAACTGGGGAGCCCCAAACTGGACACAGTACTCCATATGTGGCCTCACCAGGACTGACTTCCCTCAACCTGCTGGCTGTAGTCTTTTCAATGCACCCCAGGATACCATTGGCTTTCTTGGCCACAAGGGCACCTTGCTGGCTCATGGTCAACTTGTTGTCCACCAGGACTCCCAAGGTCCCTCTAAGCAGAGCTGCTTTCTAGCAGGTTAGCCCCTAACCTGTACTGGTGCATGGGTTTACTCCCCTGTAGGTGCAGGACCCTACACCTGCCCTTGCTGCACGTCACTGGGTTCCTCTCTGCCCAACTCTGCAGCCTGTCCAGGTCTCGCTGTATGGTGGCACAGCCTTCTGGTGCGTCAGCCACTACTCCCAATTTTGTGTCATCAGCAAACTTGCGGAGGTTACATTCTGTCCCCTCATCCGGGTCGTTGATGAATATATTGACTGTGTTGAACAACACTGGAATATGTTGAACAGAACTGCTGAATGTCTGCCTGTCCTGAAAAGCAGCAGCTTCCCTAAGTGTCATGTTTAAAGTGAGCAAGCGTTGGACCCATGCTGTCCATTTTCACCCAGCTCTCCTTTCATACCAGACTGGCGTAATACAACATCATGCCTTTTCCTCACAAACCCACACCTTTTCCAAACTGGTTACTGTACAGGATGAAATCAAGCTTAATCTGGTTCCTGTTCTGAACCCAGCCACAGCAGCAGTCTCTCCTTACTCCAGAAGCTATGCAAGTTTCACTCCATGCAGTACCCTTTAGACAGAAACATACTTGTCTCTAGTTGCAACTTACCAAGGCACTAGTAAATATTTTGGTTTCAGGGAGGCTATCACAGTAAGAACTATTCATTCATTTTTTTGAAATTATTCGTTGCTTTTAATGAATGCACATCCAAAGAAAAACATAATTCCACATTTTATGCTCAGCTAACTATTTGGCATTATTCACTTTAATGTTTTTCACTCATCCGTTCCCCCCTCGCAACACTCCCCTCCAGTGCCCCTGTCCCTTTCTGTCCCTTAACCAACAGTCTGAATGCATCCGGGGTATCTTTCTGCCCTCAAATGTCAAATTAAACACTGATGTTTTAGTGGAAAATCCTTTTTCCTTACAAAATAGATGCTGGTATTTAGAATGACAGTTCAGTCTCTCCTAAAGTTTCCCTTTTCGGTGCTAACAGACACATTACCAATGGTGAAACCCAGTGACCATACAGTTTTCTTAAACAGGGCTTTTGTTCAGTTTTATCAGTAGGAATACATTCTGTCATGGCAAAGCAAAAAGGCTTTAAACAAAAGAAGCTGCACAACTAAAGGTTTAGCACTCCCTGATGGAATTTAAGCCATCTAGAACTTCTTTGCTAATATGTAGGGTACACAAAACCCCAGAAGTGAAATGCAAAGAGGAGCTGTAATGAAGAGCCTCGGCAACTTTAACCCTCGGGCTTGGAAAAGTGTCTTTAAACATAGGTAAGGCGTTTGTTTTCAAGTTTTCAAGTTTTCCTATCTCAGACCTTGCTACTCAAAGTGTAGTTTGTAAGCTCCAGAGGCTAATCACAGATGTCACACATGTAAAATGTCAGACCTGCGTGACATTAGCCTAATGCAACATAGCCTAATGCAAACCAGTAATTGCTTATTTTTTTCTACGACCTCCTAGTACTTAAAAACATTCATATACAGCAGATGTGAGAGTAACCACATCTATACAATATTAACGAGTATTATGTTGCTGCTGTAGGTCCAAACACTGTGGTTTTTGCTTCCACTCCTTCCAATAGAGTCAAGTTCAAAAATGGGGACAAAGACAACCAACTGTAAAGACAACTGATTTCACAAAGACTCCAGCTAGAAATGGTATCTAGTAATGCAGTTACCTAGCAATAACTTCCTGGAAACATTCTTCAGACATAAAGCAAAGCAAAGCGTTATAGTTTGGTTTTACAGCGGGGACCAATTCATGTCCATTCAACCCTCTAATGAGAAAAGGGAGAGCGGTATGTTAGCACAGAGTTTGGATTCTCCAAATCATCCGGACTTCTGCTGGGTGCTAAGCGGCAAACAGTGCTTTCCTACAACGAACAATGCAGGGACACAGGGAGTTGTGACATTTTTATACATAGGGCTCTACAATTATAGACTCTGCAATAAAACATGATTAAGCAAACTGAAAGTTTGAAAGGTTTATCTTGCTTTTATCCTGTGGATTAAAAAAAATGATGAAAACTATACGCATCAGAGTTATTTTCTTAAACCATGCTTAGCAAATTCTGCTTTATTGTGAAGAACAGAGGCTGTGCTCAAGTAATGATCCTTCAGCTCTTTGTCCTAGAGGGGCAAGGCACAGGGAGAGACCTGTGAGATGCCCGGCCTGTCAGTCCTGGAGGAGGGTGCGGAAAAAATGCAGTCCCCGCCCCCTTCTTTCTCACACACACAAGTTCTTGGGCTTAACTCTACTGTCCTTTATTTCTAAAGTCAGATCACTTTAAAAAAATTATTTTTATTTCTTGAAATAATAAGTTTTATTAACTAAAGACTCACTTCTTTAGGATTAGTCACTGTATGAGTATATAGAGATTCAGAAGTGCAGTGAGATGTGGGCTGGCAGCGCACTCCATCCTCAATTCTCATGATTTTCGACACTCCAGAAGAGTAACCACATGCCTCAACTGCTTTAATTCCTTCCATAGAGCTTTAAGGGGAAGTAGACAGGTGGAGTCAATACGCAAAGCAGTCTTGACAGGATTCCACTCACCGTCAGGTATAATCATCACTTGAGACTCTTCTGACAAAAAGCCCTATTAGTTTCTCAATGTACAGCACGTGAGACTTATTTCTGTGTAGTCTGGGGAAGACTGCATTTGTTTCTAATCTGAGTCATTCCTTTGGAACATAATTCTGAGTAAGGGCAAGAAAAAAACAAATCATTCTTATAGAAAGCTGTAGAAGATAAATCCATAATCACAACTACAATCCAGAAGCATCTCATGGCCACAAGAAGCACTCTTTGACTAGGCAAAAGGAATAGAGAACCATTTTCTCTTCATTCTGAAGGATAGCTTCATTTATTTAGAAATCATTTACGTCTTAGATGGTGGATTATTGTCTCTTTCTAGTTAAGAAACTAAAATAGCTGAGGTGCATTTCCATTAAAAAAATCAAGGTTTAAAGATGAAATTATCCATACTGCAGAGGTGCAGGGCTGCAGTTTGAAGAACTACCTCCCGCCCCCCAAGAAAATCTACAGTCGCTTACGCAACAAGCAAGAGTAGACACTTGAACAGAACGGGATCTCCAACAGAACTACACAAAGTTATCAGTGATAAATTAAAACCTAACAGAAGAATACTGAGCAAGTGAGACTGGTAACAGAAAATGATTAAAGCAGGGAGAAGTGCTACAAAATGTGTGGGCACAAAACCAGGCTCGCTTAACTTCAAGGATCTTGCAGAAGCAGCATGTAAAATTGTATTTGGAGAAGACAAACTAAGAGGTGTTTAAAACTCCAGTGAGGACAGTGAAGTACTAAAGAACCTGAAGAGGTCAGAAATATGGCAGGAAATGAAATGGGATTCAACCTACAAAATTGCAACCTGGTTCATCTGGGGAAAAATAATCCAGAACACAAATATTAAATGACGAGAAGATATTTGCAAAGCAGTAAAATAAAACGAAACAGAAAAAAACCCTCAACCTCTTAGGGGAAAATAGCAAGCAGAAAACTGGATATCAGTTTGCAATGTGATACGGCAGTAAAACCAGCCAACACAATTTTGGATGACTTGCAGAACACAGCTTGTCACAGAACAGGGATAGGACGGTCCCTTTTCACACAGGACTGATGGGAACTTACAGACTGGGGGGATTTCAAAGGAACTCGACAACAGCAATGGAGGAATCTGGGTAGAGTAATGACAGAAGAATGTAAACCCATAAAATCGAGTTCAGCAGTGACTGAAGATGGGAGGTAGGGCTAACACTGAGGAAAAGCCGATGTCTACAGCCATTTAACAGGGTGACGCAGGAGTAAAATGGACAAACTTGCTCAAAAGAAAACAGATCATCTGAGAAAGAAGTTCACTATAAAGACCACTGGGAAAAAAAGAGGAAAGAGGATATGAAGGAAATCACACTGCCTAAGTCATGTACAGATTAGACCAATAAATCAGCTAAGCTGTCCTGTACACAACATTTCCAGATTTTACACAACACACTAGCTGATAAATATATTTCCTCTCTGGCTTCTAGGAGAATCTTAGGAAGGGCTTACCAGGAGAAGAATAACATCTCGTTCACCAGAGTTGTGGTCCACACACGACTGACATTACTGCAAAGACTCCTGAAGTCTGATCTAGATCGAGTCCAAGGTCAGGACGGAATTTGGGACACATACAGAGGTATTAAGGTTCAAGCATTATTTACCTTGAAAACTTCAGAACCTTGAGAACATCCTCTCCCCAATATATTAGCTGAGCCAGTGTTCCATACAACTAGCTACACATTTTCTACTTCTTCTCAGTGTCACTGATACTCATGCTGGCAAGCCTACTGCTTTTGACCTTAGAATAGAAATCATAGCTAACAGAGACATGGATGCACAAAGGAAAAAAAAAAAAAAATCACCTGTTGTTGACATTGTCTCAAACTGCAACCTCACTGCACGTTTGCGAGTGATGGAATGAAAGCGGTGAACAGAAGAACAACTAGCGCAGGCTGCTTCTTTCCAGGTGAAGTACATTTAAAAGAATCAAATATTTACATAAGACTTTTCTGTGACCATTAATGGCTTCCCAATCTCAAACTATTCTTAACTAATACAGCCAAGTTCCCTGATAGAATTCATTAGAATTGGGTAGGTCATGAAGTTATCTCCTTCTAAATTTCACGTTGTGACTATCAGAAAAGAACACAAACCCTTGCAACAACAGTTCAGGAATAATCTTAAACTTAGACTGACCTGGCAGAAGCCTGAGAGAAAGCCATAATGGCAGTTTCCTGCACTACTTGTTAAGTTAGACACGTATCTAAATATAAATGTTCCTTACTTGCGCTGCACTCGGACTTAGAACACGTTTCTAGCAGAGAGCTTTCCAAGCCTATCTAGAGACATAACAGCTTTCCTGTTTTGAACTGGTCTTTAAGACTTTTGGCAGTATGTGACAAATATGGAAATAATCAGAACTCTTGTATGTGACACTAGAGTACTTGGAACACATAAAACCCACTCAAAAAAGGTATCAAGTCATAAGCATTAACTGTGTATAAAATAGATGTATGCTGCATTGTCAACAACTATTTTATGCCCTCCTCTGCATTCAAATTTAAAAGTATTAAGGCAGCTTTATTCATAAATAACAAGCATAATAAATTATATGATTACATAATAACTTACAAGATTAGCCTTGAAAAAGTCCAGCCTAAAGTCAGATTTAAAAAATATTTTCTTGTATTTTAAACACATCACCTTTTAAACTACTACCATAAGCTATAAAGCCATCGTCTGCATCTCAGCCGTATTAGCTTGGCTCCACGTTCCAAACACCGGGGTTGGGCTAGCTGCACAAGTCCCAGTACAAATCAATGCTTTTGGAGCCAAAAGAGACTTCTGTCCATGGAGCCTGATCACAGTAACACAAGCTACAGAGCCGTCCTCAGTGTTCCATTCAGTTCATAACTCTGCTGGAATTAGAACCTGCCTTTTAGGAAGACCTACAACCTCAATTAAAATTCTTCATCTCACTCAAAACTGATCCAGTGGGTAAAGTCAAGCAGTTTAAATTCAGGGCTTTTTAAAAATACAGCGATGTAATTAGAGAATTGCAAGGGGCCTATAATTTACGGTTATGTATCATGCTATTTAAATGCAACTGTAATTAACTGGTTGCCTCAACTTTGCACCAGTACCAGAAACTTGCACATGTGCCGTCAGTCTCAAGATAAGGTCAAGATGGCTCTTACCATGCTTATTAACTCACATTCTTCAATTGTTCAAAACTACACTTGAGATCAGTTACTGCCATAAACTCATATTCATCAGTTAGCTGTGTTTGTGTGCTTAGCTTGGAAGAGTCTCCATGGCCCAGCATGCTTAAGCAGAATATTCGACTGGAGCCAGCACATTGGGTTTGGAACACTGTTCTATTTTGATTCCAAACCACACATATTTGAACAGTTAACAAATGCGGCAGGGGGATATTGGTACACAGCAGTCTAAAAAATGTACAAATCATTTGCTGTTTTTTTTTTTATACGCCTGAAAGAAGAATATGGTTACTTCATTATATAAGCACATAAAAAACCCCTTACCAAACAAACCATGAGTATAAGGGTGCTTATATGTGGTGGTGTGTTTTTTCATTTTTTCCCCCCTCCTACATTATCTACGTATTCTCAAGTACCTTTGTTTATTTAGGCATCTGTCGTGATGTACATCCACATACCGATGGGGAAACACATAAGCATGTGGACATAAGGGCATATATCCACACTTTTTGTAAGTGAGAAGTATTGTACAAAATTAAAAATTAGAAGACAATGACACTGTATTGATGCCAGAACTCTTCAAACCTTTGAAGAATTGTTTTTGTACACAGCTAAATGAAAGCTGGAGGTAGACCAGGAAGAACTCACCCATTTCAACCCTGCATAAGGATTCCACGGTGGAGGTTTAATCTCATTACACATAGCCTTTTCAAAATTTTGCTTTAATCTAATGCTGTAGAGCTTAATAACTCCTATTTCATGTTGCAGATTTTCTGTGCAAATTTCACTCTTGTTATAATATCAACAAATGCCATCTATTAAAGAAAAAGCAAACTGAATGAAATGAGCTACATCACTAATAATAGCTCATAGTAAATTTGATTAAATTATTGTTTCTTTGAGTAAGGAAAGATAATCAGATCAGAAATTGCAGAAGGTAATAATACACATTTTTACAGTATTATTGATCGGAAATACAAACCGCTTACTGACCTGGGGCCACTTAGAGTTGCAGTGTCCCTCACTGCCTGTGCAGTTTCCGATGCGAAATCCAGAGCTCCAGCCACGGGTTTGGTTACTGTGCCAACCAGCCCTTTCCCGAGGCCCGATATGAAACCACTGACACCTCCTTCAGTTTTCACACCCTCAACTGTTGAAGTTATTACACTTGTCAATCCTCCGATGATACCTAGCAAGACAAGAACAGCAAAGTAGGCCAGAAGCATTGCCTCTTAACGTTGCAGAGCCTTGTCACAGCTGATGCTGCTGCCCAAATGATTTACTGTCAAGCTTGACAGAAATGTACTGTGCATTTAATGTAATACAAAAACTGTTTCACAGCTGATTACATTAGCTAATAACTTCATACTTTGTATACATAGTATACATACACATAGGCACAGACAATAATATCCCACGAAAAAGATCTCATTCATTATTCAATATGTATTTTTTTAAATATTTCTATACTGTTTTATTTCCCAGCTGTATTTACACAAACAGTCCTCGTCTATTCCTGAGGTGAAGCGGTTACTTACAATGTGACAAAATTCTATTACCACAAAAGCTTATATAATTTGAGACAAAAAAAAATAGAAAAGTGCTTCTCTCCACTGAAAAAAGTCAATTATTTTAAACTGGCATTGTGTGGTTTTAACTGTGGTGCTGCCGACAGACATTTCTGTGCACGCTTCCATTGCTGAGCATCTGAATGCTCTGAAGAAATCAAGAACCTACTGAGGCTTCAAAAGACTTGGAACAGTTCATATTACCTGAGAACACGCTATACAGATTTCACACTTCCATGATCAGAGTATCACAACGTTTAGTGAACTGGCTTAAGCACTGATTTAAAAATGCTGAGCACCTTTTGGCCCTTCAGCTTTCAGCAGCTGGGCACTCTTTTAAGGTCTGTAATTGAAGGACAGACCAGGCAGCATCTTAACTTCCAAACACAAAGTTTAAATCACTTCTCTTGAGTAACTATAGTTTCTGGTTAATTCTTACTTTCAACAGATAGGCTTTAACAGATACTTACATTTCTGAAAAAACCTGAATGGGAAGCATTTAAAAACTCCACAGAATTAAACTAAAACAGTCCCACTGATTACTGGACCATACAACACAATGAAGTGCTTCTATAATTCACTCTTCAGCAAAGACTGACATATTTCACATTTCCCATATTTCTACCAACATAATTTATACCAAACTTTACAGCACAGTGTGAGAGAGACCTCTCTCATGATCCATTTAAATACCTGCAGTGTCTCTTTATGACAAAAGTCCAGCATAAAGCCTTTTGCTCAGCATGGAAAAGATTGCTGTTTTAGTGAAAGCCAGATTATTTTACACAGGCTGCAACGGTTGCGCTAAAAGACTGACATTTAAACAAACTGAGTCAAGATGATGCAAAATATAAATATTTGATTTAAACTTGGCTTGTATTAATTTAACTTTCTTGAACAGATAAATCATGAACTAAATTGATGTGAGATTCCAGCCAAATTAAGACCAGTCCACTGTCTTTTACACAAATTCATTTCTCTAGTTCTTAGTAGACTTACAAAACAAAACAAAACCAAACCACAAAATAACCCAACTGGTGAAATGTTACTTTAAACTGATGTACTGATTCTGAGGAAACTCAGGTTTCTGGAACTGAAGGCAAACACAAGCAAGCTATAACCCAGTCATACTAATTCTTATTTTAATGTCTGGCCCTCGGAAAGACTTCGCATGGGTGTTTTATGACTCTACAAAGAAACTGAAGTTTTGGATGAACTTTCTTTGAAATTTCATTTTAATTTGAAAAAAAGCTTTTACTTAGTTACATGTTAAAAGACCTTATTCTTAAATGCAGTTTCTGTCAACTTAAAGAAACAAACACTCACCACCTCCACCCCTGCCCCCAGACCCGCAAGCATTCAAATTCAAATATAAAGCCCCTGATAGCTCCCCTTCCCTGGCTTCAAATGGTCGCCCAGGAGTAATACAAACTGTTCTTTTCTATCTGATCATTACTTTTAAGAGAGCAATGAGTTACAATTACAGCTGAGGGTTACCATGTGCAAGTCCATGGATTCCAGCTACAAGATGTTCTCCACTGGTTGCGGCGTGATACCGAATGTATTCACGTTCAGTTTGGTGTCTGTTATCCATTGTCTTTCCCAAACCATCTGACAAGGTCCCAGCGAACTGTAAGAGAGCAAATTTTTATGTTATTAAAAGAACAAAAGGTGTGTCTCTTATGGAGATTTACTCAAGACTTGAGACACACAGACAGAAGAGGACATCTAAGTCCAAACAGGATTTGTTTGGAGAACTCTGACCGTTACTGAGTACCACTCAATGAAAAAGCACCAAACAAAACTGATCTATTGTGATCTGTTGACCTTTAGTTTGATGTAATCAGATATAAGCCAGAAGCTTGGTGGAGGGAAGGAGGCAAGAAAAGGAGACAAAACCCCCTGAAACCTTACCTCATATTCAGGATATTATTCTAGAAAAGGACTCCTAGCAAGCATTTTCCTGGAATACCCTCCAAAAACTAGGTAGTTTTCAGTTATGTGTAGTTGTTCATCTTCTGTACCTCCCTCAACTAGCATTCTTACAATCTTCTCCTTTCAATAAATTATCCCCCCCCCCCCCCCCGCAGAAAGATAATTTAGTGCTTTGTTGTGTCGTAGACTAGGGCTGGGGAAGGCACCAGGTGCCACGGGCACGTCAAAGACACTCGATGGCTGCAGCAATGGTGAAGTCGCTGCTGTCCTGCATGACCACAGCTCCTCTACCACAAGTACTTCATTGTCTAAGAACTGGGTACGGACACTGCCCTTTCCACTGCTCAGCCTAGCTGTGCTGCACCCACTGTCTCCTTGGCATCCGTATTAGTTACGTTAAAAAACCCCATGTGATTAAGGTGTTGCACCACAAGACAACTCAAACCTGGTGTGAAATTCTGATTCTAATACAGTAAAGATTACAAAAGAAATAGACAAACAATTTATGTGCTTGCTGCGATGATTAAGTTCCCTTCCTTTTTCTGTCTTTTTTACCAAGGCTGCATATTTTTTTTTTTACTAATGACATGATTTCCTAGTTTTAGATACTTCGTTCCAGCTCAAAGACAAACTAGTCCAGTGGCTCCAATTATCTAAACAAGTAGATTTTAACAACATGAATGAAAATTAAATCCCATGACCCTTCTTGTGACTTGATCATATGGACACTAAACAGAGCATAGTGATCACTGACTGAATTAATCCTGACCTCCTTGTGAACTTCATGTAGATGGTATTTTTTTATTTTTGTAAATTAGCCTAGAAATACAAACCAACCTGAAGCTATCTATTAACTGTGTTGAAGGTTGGGCTTTTTCCTGGACAAATACTTTGCTTTAAGAGGATTAGCGTAGCTGCTGTAAAAATTTAAAGGCTCAATAGGCCTTCAAAATTCAAACCTCATTACGGAATCTGTCAAGGCCTGAAAATGACTTTTCAAGAACGCGTTTTGAAAGTTACATTAGTGCGTGATCAGATAATCAGCCAGCAGGTATAAAACAACATAATTCTCCTTACAGCTTTGGCTTCCCCAGCCCCCGTCCGAACTGGCCAGCCCCACTGTACCAGCTCTCACAGGAAATACAACCCAGTCTTCCCTCAGATTCTCCTTCTTCTGTGAAGCAGAACCTGACACCTCATAGTCAATAACAATTCTGTTTTAGTGTATAGATAGAATTTTAATGTAGTAAATTATTCTCTTAGTAAAGAGGAAAAAAGTACATGCACACAGTTTAAAAGTCATAGTCTCCATTAACTGTGAAAGCAAAGTTAAATGGGGACATTTTTGTTTGTGTTATTTAGAAAATAACACTGACTTACAGCTGTAAATAGGACAATTTGAGGATTCTAATGTACCAAATGTACCATGAAATGTTTCCATTTTGCCCCGATTCAGGTGATGAAATCTGAACTCAACACACATTAATTACTGAACATGAACTTCATATCGAATTACTTTTTGACACGCCTCCCCCCTCCCTTCTCCCCAGCTACTGTTTGTTTTCTGGCCTCACTGAACAAAGACTGAAGCCAAACTTCTGCAGCCATCTGTACCGTTTGTACCTAAACCAACGGGTCACCTCCGTGAGCCCAGTGAATAGGTCCCTTCTGAACAACTTCCAGCTGGGCACCATTGCGGCACTCGTCCTGCACTGAGGCACAGAACGTAATGTCATCAAGTCTGCCAGTAGAGGCAAAACGCCGGTGAAGATCATGCAACTGACCCATTTCACAGGCAGCAAGTCACGTTAAGGTCTGTAGGCAAGTGAGCCACTCACCATTCTGTGCTGTGAAGTTTAGACTCTTATTTGCAATAAGGGTTCAGACTGTAGTGTGCGCATTATCCTGACTCGTGATCTGAACAAGAGCGACACCACCTCTCCTATTACCAAATGCAGGTAATAGCATGGGAGTGAAACAACCGCTGCGCATCAGGAATTGTTAACCATCCTTTTCTGTGCACCACAGAAATACTTTCCCTGAAATGTCTTATGAAGCCTGTTTCGGCAAACAGGATTGTACCAACCTATCTAAAAAGGAAAAATGAAGATTTCTAACATAAAAAACCCCACCCACCCACCGACCTGCACAACACCTTATGCCCAGTCCGTATAGATTGTAATCTCTGTATTAAGAAAAAGTCACTCAGCAGTGGCAAGTTATTTCAGGATCAGAAACTTGAGTAAGCATTGCAAATTTAAGCAGTTTAAATCCAGCTTGAACTTTGAAAGGAGAGTTGAACAAGTTAAAGCACAAAAGCAGTCGAGTTTTTCCCCCCAAACGTTTTGCTTTCAGATGCCTCCTTTGAGAAGCACAATATTAGATACGGAGATCCAGATACGAAGACTTGTGGAAAAGCAGTGATGGTGGCTTACTGGGCTGTTAACCCGGTCATGCAGAAAATAGTATCCAGATAAACAAAGGTGACAACTAAAGTGTGATCCACCCTTGTCTTCCTTAGCTTTTGTTAATAACGTGTGACCTGATAACTTCAAAGCCGACTTAAGACCATGTAAATGCCAACGTAACTAAATACAACAGTCTGTGGAACAAACATGAAACTAATCAAGGGACTTGTAAAAACCAGTTCCCCTCCTTCTCCATCCTAATTTTCATGACAAGTTCCTTGTCTACTTGCAGATGAAAAAAAGAAATTAGTAACTTGGTCTTTTGAGTCTGCATTTTTTCCCATTTCACATATCCTTTTCCTTGAACCAGAATTGCAACACAATGCATCAGTATCAGCTAAGATACATTACCAGCTTCCTAATCAAAAAGCACAGAAGTGTTACTGAATGAAGCCAGTCTACACATTTGGTACGTGTAAGAAGCCTGGTATTTTCCTTGTCAACCCGGCATCTCCAAATGAAAGAAAGTATGAGTCTTCCAGGCAACTAATTAAAACTTCTGTCATTTCAGGTACTAAAAATATTTCAACTTATCATTTTTTTAATCCTTTGCCTTCTCCATTCTGCCTGGACAGAAAAAGAAGAACCTCTCCAAAAAGCTCCAGTCATCTTAACATTTGTCCACCTTCATTCACAGACGCTCTCCTTCTCCTCTGACTCTTCTGTCCACGAACCAGACGGTACTTCCTGCAGTTCCCCTCTATGGAGGGACACTGACCTTTTCTTCCAGGTCTACGTTCTAATGACACTTGACCCCTGGGTTTCATCCCACACTGGTTCATCTATGATGTGAAGCTACCAACTGGTAATATACTGCAAGCAGAAAATATGACCCACTACACTTAATGATTAACCTAAGCCTATGTGGTCTAACATAAACAGATCCTCTGGAGGAGGGCGAAATATGACAGCTTCCACATTTCCCTCCAAATTCCAGGACATTATGCTACTGTGAACGCTATCTTTGAACAACATGTAAACCGCTCTCAACACTTCATGATTATTGAAAACGTTATTACACTGCCACAAGCCTGGGGCACGCTGGCCTTAGAGCCGCCTCTGCAGACTCCAGTAAACAGATGATTCATCATTTCTTGTTTTAGGTTTACATAGTGTCACCAATCAATATTAACCATCTACCATGACCTGCAAAAGCAGCTGAAATATTTTATGTACAAGAACCAATCTAGTCATGTTCCGTGTTTTTTTGGGGAGTGTGTGTTTTTCTGTTTTCCTTTTTAAAGGCCCAATAATTAAGAAAGTTTTGCCACAAAAACTTTTACGACTGACTATGCATCCTTTGCTGTTTCAAGCAACAGAAGAAAAACAAAACCACCCATATACAGCGTTTGTGAATCAGAGCTGGTGCCAAACAATAAGGTTTATGGGGCACAAGAAGAATTCAAAGCAAATGAGAACTAATTCTAGACTTTGTACTGCATGTTCCCTCTAAGCCAGATGCATGAAGCACACAGCGTGGAAATAAGTTTTAAGTAATCTTTTAAAGTCTTTTTAAGCTCTTGGCACTGCCTGGTGCTCTAAGAACATCCCAAAAGGATAAATACACAATTATGACTTCAGTCCAAACATTCCATTGTAATTCTAGCATCAGAGTGTGGTACATTTACAAATATTATTGACTGAGCAAAGCAGAACATTCCAACAGGGAACTTTAAGGGAGAAAGTGATGAAATTAAATATAGGCCAGTTGCAACTTCTGTGCAAACCTCACAATGGACGGCATTTACATTGGAAATCACAGGATTTACTCACTTCTCTGCTTTGCTTTGCATAACTCCTTTAAAAAGGAGTTCTTTGTTGAATGCCATTCAACTCTTGCCCCAACCCACCACCTTTCAAAAAAACCTTGAACACCACACACTGATGATGTTCATACTTTTATCTCCAATAATAAAAGCTGGTTCTCAGAGACCAAAGCACAAATTTAAGTATGTTATTTCAGCAAGGTAGAAAAGAGTATTTAAAATTTATGTAAGTTAGAAAGTGTAATGTAGACTGTGACTTATGTCATCTTCAGTTCTCACAGCGCTAGACATTTTTCAAAACAGGAAAATCCCTAGTCACGGTGATTAAAAGCCATTCCACAGTTTCACCAGTAACTCCCCTAAATATCATTAACTGTCCACATGAAAGAGAAGAGCTGCTTCTGCCAGGAGTCTAAGGCTGTATAGGTAAAGAAAGAACAGCGATTATCAGATTTCTGAATGCGAGTTCTGTTGAATACATTCTTCCTTACAGCCCTGAGCAGGAGCATTGGGTTTGGAACTTCATTATCCTCTCCTCTGCTACCTGGACATTTACCGTCTTTCTGATGTGCTACCAACAGAAGCAGCAGGCATCGCAGCACAGACAGCTTGAAAGGAACAAACATCTCAAATCAGTGCATTCTGTGAACCTACCAGTAAAACCCTAATAAATATATATATACAGTAAATATTAAATGCAATGGACTACGCCTAAGCATTTAATACATATCTGTAAGTTTAATTCCCTGTGGTTACTTGACTTCCAGCAATATCATTAAAAATCACCTTTATTTCTTACATCTCTCCAACCTGTTACAGGTGTTTTAGAGGAAACCAATTTTTACGCTGACTTCTGGCAGTAAAATACAACAATTCAAAACTATGCATTTATTTTGCTATATGGAGGCAAAAACCTTCACGGTGTACATGTCATAGGCTAAGCAGATATATATACGTGTTGCTAGGATTTGTTACGGTTAAAAAAAAGTTTCAGAGCAGTCAGCCATCCTGAAATCTTGCTGTTACTCTTTTGTAAGTGTAAAAAGAAAAAAGACGTGCCAGATTCTGGGATATACATAACGACCAGGTGCAGTGGGACAGATGACGTTGTCTAGTAAATTCTTCAGCCTAAGCCTCCTTTGCTTTTATTGCAATGTCTCAAGATTGATATTTAATACATTTCTGTGACTTACGACAAAACCCCCCAACTTTTAGAGCAGCTTCTTTACTAATCAATACAGGCATTGTTATGGAATGGAAGCACTGCATATTTAATGTTACAAACCGGACCTCAGTAAGCAGACGGACAACACAGCTTGCTCCTTTCACATCAGCTGCGCATTATACTGGGACTAAACAATGAAATGCTTTAAGTATTTGAAAAAACAGCAAGTGCTTATTTCTCAGATTTAAAAGTCTCAGCTATCTGAAGTTGTTCCACAAAATACTTTTACAGGGCTTCTGTCAGTCTCTTAAGAATTACTCAGATATATATGCAGGAAAGTTTGTGAATTCAGTTAAATTTATATGCTATATACTTTTACACTTTCCTTCACACATTAATACATACTGTTAAATACAACCCTAAAGAAAAAGGATGGTTCAGGCCGAGCCCAAAACGCGTTTATAACCAAGTCAAACTGCACAGAGAGAAATGTGTAACGGAACTATGAATAGAACAGACACAGTCTTAATTTAGAAAATCCTAAATCAGCAAAACACTATAATCAGCTTCTCATTTTAAGAGACACATAAACTTTGACCCTCTCTAAATTACTGACAACCAAGAGGAGGGAGCGGCTTTTCCCACTGAACAAGCGTGTGTTTCTTGAGACCCTGCACAGCCTTCTCCAACCCTATTTATGTCATATAACCAAAGTAAAGGAGCTTTAATTAGCTCACATCCCATCGCTAACTAAGCTTCCTAATGCCTGCTGACACGGGCGTGCTGGCCGGGCACGGCGGGAGCCCCGCAGGGAAAGTCCGCGGCATGAACTGGGAATGACCCCAGCCGCAGAGTCACCGGCGGGTTCATCTGGAGGACAACTGCGCTTTATTAAACAACTAACACTCTTAACAGATAATTCCCCTCCCCCCAGCCTTAACTCCTACAAAGCTTTAAGGTCTCCCTGTTTGTTTATTTTTGGGGAATGGAATCATTTGCCCTCTTACACCCCCCTCCTGAACCCCTCCCTGTATACCGAGAACCTGAGAGAAAGCCTGAAGAGATCTAATCCAGTTCCTTGAGTTACGATGCAACAACAATGTATTCTGAGGGCAGCAGATTAAGTTTGCTTTTTAATATCATCTTTACCATCTTTTCATTTCCCGAGGGCATTCCCTTCCGCAGTACACCCCGGCAGTCATCTCCTGCCAGCCCCTTTCGCGTTCTGCCACGGTCACCTGCGACCATGCTTGGGGGCTGAACGAACCTCCTATTTAAAAACCCTACAGCTTTTCTGAGTTCCGTTAGATTTTTGAAGGAAACCTCATGCAAACAAACATGTTAATTCAGCCTGCCATCGCGTGTGCGGTGCGACCAGCTCTGAGGAACAAAGCGCTGGGCTCTTGGGCTGATGCCTGTTACCTATTGTTACAGCATCAGAAGGTACCTCGGCCACCGCTCGTGGACATAAAAATACTCTTTTCCCTCCCTCAGGGATACACAGCCAAGGAACTTCAGGTTTAAATCTGTACTATTTAAGACTATTCTACACAACTATATAACTTTCTATAGAGAGTAGGGAGGTGCAGTTAGCCTTTGGCAAGACCGAAGTCATTAATTCCAAATGCACACCCATTTTTCTCTCCTTCAGATGCTAATTGTGATATATGGAATATATGTGCCTGTTTTCATGAGATGCCAGCTGTTCAAAAAACGTAGGTTAAGAACAAATTTCATGTCGTCTCTATGATAAATGTTTATTTCTAATTTCACAGTTTGTGATTTGGCAACATTTTGCATACCACATTTGAAATTCTCCTTTTTTCACTTAATTCCCCAATGAGTCAGCAAAACAGGAACATTGTCTTTTATTTTGCAAGAAAATCAGCTGGTAAACCCCTTCAAATTAAAGCCCTAAAGCAAGTGCAAAACCTAAAGCTTTCTAACCTCCCCTTTTTTTTCTAATTGTCAAGACAGTCACTTGTGGATTTCTGTATACAGCTGAGCATCGCACTGTGTGCAGTTGTTGCACCACTGCAGGACTCTCATTGTCTGAGTAATTTCTCCTGGAAAAGGCTCAAAGCTACCACCAATGTGTCAGTTTGATCCTGAATGTGCACATTTAAGACATCAAGTCCAGGTCAAAAATGTTCTTCCCATTGAATGCATCACCATTTTTGTTTGATCTTACTTACCCATGAGCATTTCTCCACATAAAACTATGTTGTGGCCAAAGCAGGTTCATAAATACTTTGCATAAAAAGCTTTGTAAAAGAAAGGCTGAATTTAACCTGAATTGCAAAGAAAACTTTCAACCAGGATGCTGACCACACACGTTTCATCCCGTGGTACAAATGAAAAACAGGAAGAACAAAAAATAATACTTCAAACTCCTCAAAGACAATCGTTTATCCCAAAACCTCTTTCAAAGATACTGATCACAGCTACCAGATGATCTGCACATAAGAAGTGACACTTTCCATGGCTTCTGATTGTCACTAATTGGCCATAAAGCTTGCTGTCTTTTAAAACTGCTAGGAAATAGGTAAATAACATAATCTGCACATTTTCATACAGCCTCACTGCTCAACACTTGAACCTGCACATGTACTGCCAGTCTTTGAACGAAATGCAAGTTAAGCTGAAGACAATCTGCAGTGCCACTGGGATGCAGTACCTGAACAAGTGGCAGCAGCCCCTGGACAATACTGGGGAAGTCACGAGGAGAAAAACCTTAAGGTTACACTGAAGAAAACACAGGGAAGGCTACCTTTGACCTGAACTGTATAGATCACTTCTAGGAACAGAAAAAACTATGGCAATTGCTGCTAAGTCCCACAACTTCAGTAGCCAGACTACCCAGACTACCATCTTTACCATTGTAAAGGACAACCATCAGCTTTCCCACAGTAACACCCAAATTCAAATCTGTGAAGTTGCCCAGAATGACGCCATGTATGCCAGTCTGCCTCGTGTTTATCCAGAATGACAGTGCCAGTAATCATGCACATGCTGCTGTTGACAGTTGAATAGAAGAGGAGGGAGTCAAAACAAAATAGTGAAAATACAAACTGGTAGGAAAGTCAGAACCCGAATGCCACCATGATCTTTCTACGTTATCAATTGACTATTTTGTTTAATACTCTCCTGAGGAAAACTCCACCACATACTTCTTTCTCATGCTTCATACACAAAGGCTTGTCAGAAGTTCCCTGTCACCAAGACAGGATTTTTTTTCCAGCTACCTGAATTGCGTTTTGAGCTAATATTCCTATACTACTGAACCACAGCGTCTCCAAGACACAAGAATGCCAGTTGTTCTTGCTTCTGAATGGTATCAAATAAGAGTGGTTAGTTACATAAACTAAGAAACTTTAAACAAAAGGGAACTGTCAGCATTGACTGCTTTAGAAACATTTCTGTCTGTTCCTGAGTAGAACCTGCTTAAATTGTACCTACCTTCTGCGCTCTGCTACATCCACTTCTCACCTTATTTACTGCCAGTTTTGTTGAAGCTAACATTCATACAAGTCAAGCACTTGTTCATGATTTGTTTTTAAATAATCCCTTTATTACTTCCTCTTCACTTTCCATTCAGTTATCTTTATATTTCTGTCACTGCCAACCACTTGAGATTCTGCTTTGATTTATCTTACAACGAGGGTTAAAACTCTGTTTCCCTTTGCGCTGCCTTCATGCTCCTTTTCTGCAAATGCCTCCATGTCAAACGCTCACCTGGAGCAATATTTGTATCCTTACTTAGTCTTACAATTTTCTTACCTGGTTCCAACACTCTACCTCTTTTCCTATCTCTGCTAATCACTGAGACACCTCTGCCATCACTCTGAACTGAATTGAACTAAATACACGGGATGAAAGCCCAGGGCAGAAGTTCGTTTATGCCCCCTCTTCAACCACAAAAGACAACACACCCCCACCACACTACTCGTTGCAGCTCCTCTAGGTGCGAGTCTGGGGCTCTCGGGTGCCTGCTCCCAGTCAGCAGTAAGCCTGCACCTCTTGGAGCTCGGGAAGCTCGCACTGGAACCTAACAAGGAAACACAACTGTGGCTGGTGGTTTGCCTTTCCTTAAGAAGCCCAATTAAATTTCTCACTGGAAACGTCAAAGTTCAAGATGAAAATTAAGCTCTTTCAAGAAGTTAAGTAAATTACTTTTTTCAGTAGGAAGGGAGGGACACAACAATTATTTCCATCCTATATATATATTTATCCAGAAACTACACCTAGCTGCAGAGTTGTACCAACCGCATTACTCTGTGCTGCTAATTCATAAAAGATAACAGAACTCCTTGTAGGTGTTGAAAGAATCAGACAAGTTAAATACGGTATTGACAAGCTGATTAATCTTTTCAATCCTTTACTATCAGGAATTTCATTTTGTCAGCACAACACCTATTTGCCAGTAACAGACACAACCACACCTCATTTTCCGTTTGGAGAACACAAGCTACAGAACATTTTTGTTCAGGTGTTAATTCAGTGTTCAATGTTCATTTCTAATTGAAACACCTCTGCAACAGGAATTAAGGATTTAGTACTATCATGCCTAAAGGGGGAAATAAAAAAAAAAAAGCGTGGATGCCAAGAATGCAAGACATTTCTACGCATATGGCAACTATAGAAGTCTCCATTCAGAGGGAATGAAATTCCCTCAGGTGTCTATATTTAGGATCAAAGAACTTTTTAAAATACAGAACTTGGAGTCTCCAAGGGATAAAAACTACAAAACTGTCTGTAGTGAACTTTATTTAACCTATGGTTTTGTGCCAACTTAAATACACTGCAGCTCTCCACTTGAAAGAAGGCATTACCCACTGCGTGTTCTGAAATGCATGGAAAAGCCATTACAGGGATAATCAACAGAACTATAAAATAGAAAAGCAATAAAATGACAAAACCAGATACAACTCAAAGAGCTTACTTTCCAATTCAGTCAAGCAGTGCTACTTTTAAAGTGATGATTATAGTATTAAAGTTTATCTATCTACTCACACCTTACAAGCTAACTCATCTGAAAATCTAGGGTAGATGTTATTTAAGACACTTAAAGTCAGGTACCCAAAACAACCAAAATGTGTCTTTTTTCCAGCCATCACTTTATATGCTCATCTAGTTCTGGTGGCATTAGTAACCAACTCCACAGAATGAGCTGCAAACATGAGGACCTCTGTGGCACAGCCGAATCAGGTGAAAATGTATGCAGTGCAAATATATTTAAAAATAGTTTCCCTATATTGTTTCAGTCATGTTTTTCTCAAATAATTGGAATTATCTTTTTTCCCCCACATTTTTTTCTTTACCAAAATGTCACATATGTTAGACATAATCATAAAGCATATACCTAGTAAAGTAGAAAGTAGTAAAAGAAAAAGTTCTATGCTGTGCTATGTACAGTTTAACACATCACAAATTGCACTTGAAGCATCAATTTTTTATCATATGGACATTTCTGGCTTAGTTTCCTAGCAGATGGAGATGCCTAACACATTTTTTTCTTTACCAAAATGTCACATATGTTAGACATAATCATAAAGCATATACCTAGTAAAGTAGAAAGTAGTAAAAGAAAAAGTTCTATGCTGTGCTATGTACAGTTTAACACATCACAAATTGCACTTGAAGCATCAATTTTTTATCATATGGACATTTCTGGCTTAGTTTCCTAGCAGATGGAGATGCCTAAAAGCACTAAAATATATAGGGAAATTTCATCCTGATTATTTGAGCCTTTTTTACTGTTATCTTCTGTGTAGCAGAATTAAGATCCATCCTTTGAAAGGAGTTTCGTAAGGTACTATTTAGCCTCCCCAAAGGATATAATTCTCCCCTTGTTCTGAAAGGACAAATACACAATCCATATACAAAATTTTTAAAAGGGAACTGCGCGAGACTTGCATCACAGACATTTTGGATATATCAAGGAGAAAGGAAAAAAATACCTGGGAAGACAGATAAATAGTACATGCAGTGATTTTCAAAGGTATAAATGGGAAGCAGGCACTCGCCTCCTATTGAATTTTGAAAGGACTTCAGCATCCAACTGCCCTTCCGCCTTTGAAAACCTTCCTTCACAAAACCCTTGGTTACAAATGACTCCAAAGTTCAAAGAATGACCTTGCCCTTGTGGGAAACGTAGGAAGGCTCGTGCCTTTTAAAGAAAGATTTATGAGACTGTTGCTGCAGATGTGACTGCAATGAGGAAACAACACTTTATAGAAAGGAAACTCTAAAGAAACATACTCTATTGGGTGGAGTGGATGGGCCACAGGAGACTAGAACCACGAGCAGAAAGTATGGACACAAATACTCCTTTGCGCAGACGGATACTGCCTTACAGAAGCTGTGTAAGCCTGCTACCACACCGCTTGGATAAGCATGGATTTGCAGTGCTGATAATCACAGAATCACCTAGTATGGGATTAAGCCAGGAATATCAACAACATAGTATTTTGTTTGAATTTCTTGAAATTGTCCAAAATGGGCTGATGCTGGGAACAAGATAATTATGATAGAGAAGGTGTGTGTCATCTTTGCTCATGGTTCAACTCTCTGGGTAAGGTACGCTCACAGCTATGCACTTGGTGACGGCCTGGGGATCTCTACGGCAGTTTACCTGGGTTTGGGAATGGTAGTCTTCAGCTATCTGTAATTATGCAAACTCTACATTTCACCGTTCTCATCTTCTGAATTACCTTTTCCCACAAATGTGGGGGAAAAAGTAAATTTCCTTATATAAAAATAAGTACAATAGGTTACGAAAGGATGAACGATAACAATATATGTGTACAAATCTACCAGTTCGGAAAATAAAAATAATAGGAAGTAAAGAATTTTCACAAAAACAAATTTTAACAACGCGTTCTTACATGAAGAAAGTGTGATATTCCAATTCTACCTATGATCACAAAGTTCATTTACAGTACATGTTAACACAGCATGTATGTAATGAAAAATACATCAAGATTTTTTTATCTAAGCAAAAATGTGTTTATTCACTATCATACACAGTATCGACCATTGTTGATCGCTTCCTGTTTTTGGCTGATGCATCAGATCATACCTCTCTCAGGCACTAAAGATAGTTATTTTCACTGATAACACCGATCTCACTGAATTCTCTCAGTCATTATCAGAAGAACAAAAGAGCATTCACCATGCAGAGACTTTGGAATTAAACTAAAGGTAAATGCGCAGCAACTTAGAAATTCCTTAGTTTGTTGCTATATGGCATAGAAAAAAAAACAACCTCAAGCTTTAGCATAATAATTGATATTCACATCAGTTTAATCACTTTCCAAAAATAAAAGTTAACAACTCCTGCTATATTAAATAAAGCCTTAAACACTCCAAATTCCTGTAATGCATATGGCTCTCCCTCTCTCTCCTATACCCAATAAAATACAACTTTGTTCACTTGCACATGGGAGCTGACACCACACTTGAGCAACATTTAGGTTCTCACTCTGGTTAACTACCGCATACAATCTGCAAAATACACGTGTATCAATAATAAGGGCTTGAGTGGTTTCATTGACTCCTGCAGAGTTTCTGGAACCCCTGAAGTGTATATATAAAGCATTTAAGAAAAAATAATCTACACTACAAACACAATTTTTACAAAACAAACAGGACATAAAGCAATTTAGAGATGGTCAGTAATTCTATTTGACTTGTTTCCTGACTGTTTTTTGCTTATTGTTTTAGCAAATTTTAGTATCATAATTATTACCTTTGCAGCAGAGTTTGATACTCCATGTGTGACATTTCTTATGAGACCACCAACATTGCCGTATTTTATCAGTCCAGTAACACCTTCTGAAACATCATTCAATAGACCCATAGGGTTGCCAAGGAAATCCACAGAACCTAGAATCCTCGCTGCCTGACTAAGCAGCTCCTGTAAAATCCACAGGAAGAATGAAATATCACTCATGAATCACGTTAACACCAGCAAGGTTGATTAAAAAAAAGTCTCACCCGCAACAAAAGCATACACAAAACCAAACCGTTTTACTGAAGAAATGAACAGTTTTACTGAAGAAATGAACAGTTTTATCATAGAATGATTTAGGTTGGAAGGGACCTTGAAGATCATCGAGTTCCAACCCCCCTGCCATAGACAGGGACACCTCCCACTAGACCAGGTTGCCCAAGGCCACATCCAGCCTGCACGTTTTACTGAAGTTTTACTGAAGAAATGAACACACAAATACCAGCAAAGTCAACAGTATTTTCCTCTTAAAATGCAGTGTAATCTTAGAAACTTGTGATGCTACTTCTCCATATACCAAAGAGGCAATACAGCACTAACACTTAAAGGTCAAGAAAGAGTTCCTGCATCCTCAGTAGAGAACTCGTCAGTCAGGAGAAGTTCAGCCTTTGCCACAGTAAAATCTGTATGACACTTACCTCTTGAAAGTGTTTCAGAATGTCATTAATGATAAACTCCTGAGTTTCATAGGGATGGACCCTAGTGAAAGGATCCAGATTAATCACAGCATCTTCAAATCGGATTAGAGGAAATCCCAGCGTGCTTTTCAATGCCTAATTAAATAAAAGATATTTCTACTTCAATGTTTCTCTCTACTTCTCATTCACAGCACCAAATGAATTAATATTTATGGTAACAAACCAAATTAATGGTAACAAACCAAATTTATGGTAACAAACCAAAATTATCTGTCTAGAGTAGTCTACCCCTGCCATGTAGACACTTTGATATAGAGAGCAATCACTGTATAAACCTTTTAGTTGCAAGCAGTGATAAATTATTAGAACTGCATTTCTTCAGTAACAAGATAGTCATTAAACACTCTTCCTGAGGGTAGTTATATCTTGTGGAATACTCACAAAACGCGTTCAAGATTCCATGCTTAGCACTTTGCTATAACTGCTCTAATGTTCAATTAAACTGAATCCTAAACAAATTTCCTTGATATGTAGTGAAGACAAAACTGGGTATTTTCCACCCTGCTGAAGTTCTATGAATGGACTAAGTGTCAGGATGAGCTGGAGTAACATAGATTATTTCCTGCAAGTCTGAGCCTCATTTCTTATCATTATGTGGTGTACTGAAATTCCTTGAACCAGAGTTTTCAATTATTTTTAAGGAAGAAAACTAAGACAGTAATTAGCCCATGGGCCACCTGTAACCTGTATAATCTATAAATCAAATACTTATTTAAGGTGGACAATCTATACATCTATATACATGCACACAAATAAAATAATTTTGGAAAAATTAACAAGAGAACTAGTCTTGGAAGAAAAAGAGAGAAAGAAAGAAACAAAGAAAGAAAGAAAGAAAGAAGTTTTGTTCCCTTCAGTTTCAGGTCTTGATAATGGCATTTGCAGAGCCACAAACATCAGCAAATCTGAAGAAGGTGAGAAGCCCGACACTCATGTTGGATCTTTTTACATTAATCACTAAGGCATGCTTGGTAGTAAGTAATACGAGTTTTTCTGCCATCTGCAGGCAATTAAGGTAAATTACAGGTCTGATTTAAGTTTGCAAGTAAGAAAGGACCTATTTATTTTTTCAGTAAATGGATGACTAACTAGAGTAGTCCTCATTATTCAATTGGGTAGGAAGTAATTTCCTGTTTAACTATCAGATATTATATAAGGCAACTTTGTTAATACTGGTACCTAATAAAAATAATCTGTCTACACCAAATTACCAGACAGCAATGTCCAAGCCAGAAACATTAGAGGTAGTTAGAAAAACTTCTACAAAGGCTCTACTGTGATTATTCTCTCCCTCCTACCCCAAACTCTCCTGTGCTACAAAACTGAATGGAACTCTTTCTGTGGAAGTTAATATACAGAATACAGGCAGTGACTGTTATCATTAGGGGAAAAAAACGTACACACCGAGTTTTCTCTTGGGAGCAATGCTGACGGCTGCCAAGACATGCATAGACAATCATATACCAAAGGTGGTAGGAAATGCAATCAGAACAGCGCACGTTACTAGTTTCTTAAAGGCACTCACCACTAACACTGTTTTCTCTCTCTAAATTTGAGATAATCACATGATAAGCATTTTCATGTTGAAGCTAAAATGCAAACACATTCAAGACACTGCTGATGATGTTGAATGGTAAGGAGTATTACAGCTGGCTACTGAATTGTCCTCCTTTGCACAAGAATTTGGTAAAAGCAATACAGGAATGCAGGACTGATGATATGCTGGGTTGTTAGGACTCCATAACATACATTCATTCCACAAAACTAAACTTCTTTAAAAGCTTGCACATCTTAATGTTCATAATATCAAGGGCACAAAAAAGCCTGGTCAATGTCTCAATTTTGTTTTTTGAACAGGCAGCAGCTCGGTTCCTCCGCAGTTGGGAGGGTTTTTTTAGGGTTTGGTTAGTTGGTTCTGTTTCAACTCCCCCACCTTGGAGGAAATTAGCGTATTAGGCTCAGAAGGAACTGGAATATTGCTGACTGTTGCCACCCTGTTATACCCAGGAAGGTCCCAACAAACAAGCTGGGAACACTGGACGAGATTATCTTCTCGCTATAAGTTGGAATCCCTGGTTCACCTGAATGACTCTGCCAGAACATTTATTACCACATGAAAAGAACCAGATTTTCCACCTAAGTCCACACTCAATCTGAATTCCCTTTAATATTGAACCAAATTGCACAGTGCTCATGCAAACCCTCCAAAGCCAATGACACAACATTGTGGGGGATGAAAACACTCAGAGTTGTCCTGTATTTCTGCTCCCTAAGTTGAGTAACTTGTTATTTTTCTTCATCCTCCTCTCAGCTGTCCCATGTAACGGTCATTCCCTTTTAAGCCTCTTTACACTACCGTTAATGTAACTAAGATCCTTTGTAAAGTTGTGAGTTATTAGGTGAAGTTGGCTGTACTTCAATGAAATTACAAAAATGAAAGAATATTACAGAAGAGACTGGAAATTATACAAATTAAATAATGGAAGTTATTGGAACTTCTATTATTTGTAACTTAAATAATGGAAGAGTAAATGGAATTTAATAGCTTCTGTTCACTTTTCCTCCTACAACAGAATCTCCTTACTTGGAAGCACACTCTGAATGCATTGGCGTACCTTGAGATCCAAAGGTAGCTTGTTGGAAGTGAAGACACTCAGCTTTATTTGAGGCACACTAATTTTCAGATTTTCAAAGTAGTATCGCTTTTGTCCTCCACCTTTTTCAACAACCTTTTCATGGAGATTTTCATCATACTTTTCAACCTCTGCATCCAGACAAAACATAGGAATCAGAATAGATTATACATAAATAAATACAGGGTTATGAATACATACTCTGTAAAGAGTTAATAGTTTCTCTGTACAAGTAAGTATGTGCGACCGCTAGTGTAGCCAGCTAAATTACTCATGTCTTGTGACATGAAGTTGACCTCTGAAGCTCAAGAATCTTTTTTCAGATCTGCCTGCATCTCTAAAACCTGAATGTATTTGTAGCTAGCTAAACTACATATCTGGATGACTTTTTAAAGTTTTTTAGAGCTTTTAATCTCACTTCTAATTTATCTTTGTCAGCATACAGAAACAAGGAGATACAAACGTAACTATGCAATGTTTCCTACTGTGTAGTCACCATCTTACAATATGTTTTTCTCTCTCTACTTGCCCTCTACTTCCTTACATGCTCAACTATCAACATAATGTACAAAGCAAGAAAAGCTGAAAATCTTTTCATTTGTCACTACAGAATGGGCAAAATGCCTACACAGAAGACATTCAATAAATCAATTTATGTACAGAGTGAGCCAAATTTGGTTGACACCAACGGGTTCATATGTTATTTGTAAGAGCATCTTGGTGGTGTGAGAAGGCAGAGAGGAAAGAGAAGAGATGACAAAGTCTTATGAACCCAGTTTGAACAATCAAACATGTTGCATGTAACTGACAAAATTTTTGTTGGAATCTTGAATGACATCATCACCATCAGTGGATAAACTACAAAGAGTGTACAGTAAGTAAAGAAATAAAAAATCCACCAAAAGCATCGGGGTAAACCCAAACAAAGGACAGATTAGTAAACAGCGTAACAGCAAAACTCAAAATCTTTATTTCTTCCTCATCACTACAAATCTAAGGGTTTAAGTCCTCTGTGAAACTGGGAAACGTAATACTCGTATTTTTTCAGAGACAATTCAGAAGATACTGTGGATTAGCAAGACACAGAACTCTTGAGCATCGTTGGCAGGCTTGCCCACATTTTGAGTCATGCCAAAATCAGTTTTTTCCTGCAATAGTTATTTTACTAGATAATCCTACACACCCTACTGCCTAATAAAAGTCATTTTTTCAATTGCCACTCCAAAACAGACATTTCAGAAAGTTTCCGAAGTACAGATAAACCCTACAATGGAAGGATTAGAACAACATCTATGAGATTAGAAGATTCACAAGCTCTGTCTTGCCTCACTGAATAGAAGAAAACTTATATTACTATTAAAGCCAAGGGTAGGGATGCCACAACTAAAAATGCCGCGAACCTTAAAAGGTCAGACAGCCAAAATTTTCCTTCAGTTAACCAAGAGGAATTGCCTGAGGAACAAATGAACAGAGATCCCATTTCTAGCCTTGGATTTAAATAAACAAACATTACTAAACGAAGTGGTTTGTTAAATTAATAGCACAATTTCTTTTATGCCAATTTAGATGAATCCAGATATGGATTCAACTTGAGATGAATATTAAACGCCTTCCCATAGTGGCTCAGCTCAGCCACCGTGTACTGGACATCAGCATGTTAGACAGGTCATTACCTGAACATACTGTAACAAGCACAAGGAACAGCTTTATAGGGGCCGTTGAGACGTTGGCTTTCCACCTTTCTGTTCAACAACGGAAGTTTCCAAGCAGCTAAGAGTTCGCTAGGCGTTTTGAACTTATTTTAGATGCAGAGAACACAATACTTCTGTATACTGTAAAACCGGTCTTCGTAATTTTATACTATACCTGAATCAGATTGATCATAGCCAAAGAAACTCAATAGCTTCAGAAGCAGTTTCTCCTCAATTTGAACTGTGAACTTTCGAGCGGTGATCATCAGATGCTATGAAGATAAATAAGTCTCAGTTTATAGTATTAACACAAGAAATACGATCCATATAAGCCATTAAATAGGGCAATGTTCTACTTCAATGGAATATTTTCACTGGAATGGATTTGTAGTGAGTCTCCCATCTTCAAAATGTATTTGGTAGTTTTCTTCACTTAAAGTTACCCACAACTAGTGATGATTGTTTCAATTTTTTGGAAGGCGTTGTGCGTCATTACCTAATACTAACAATTCAGAATCTGATGCTTAGCTGTTTTCCAACACCAAAATCAGCTGTTTTTCAAAACAGCATCAAAATACATGGGTGAAGATTCCACAAAGTCTTGATAACCAACTCAGTTTTGCCCTCACAATGCATACCCCAGTTGGTGGATAAATTTCCAAACAACACCAATAGCTGCAGTACACAGCACAGGGTTTATGATGCAAGATAACAGTTTATCAGAGAGAAGTAATACCCTTGTACACAACTCAGGAAAAGCACAGCATAGATACTCTGGTTCACTATGCTGCAATGGCACCTATCAATTCTGAGGTGAGAATAATTGGCTTGAAAAGTAACATCACAGACACGAACAAACAGGGGCGCGGCCTAATTTGTTACACTTTTGAAGATATTAGCCTGTTCATCACTGTATTGTAGCTTTAAACACTATGAACGTGAGAAAGTGCATACAGCATCCTTTAAGCCTCAGTATTAATTCAACAAAGTGTATTTCACAAATTATTTAATTCAGATTGCTAGTAAAAATCAGCAACAGGAAGGGTCATTTAAACAGGGTAATACTGGCATGGCACAATCAAAAGATTGTGGTTTACCTTATATATATCAGTCAGCGCACTTTTACTGGGAAATTTCATTGCATTTACTTGCACTGCAGGACCAGTCTCCACGGGTTCATTTTCACTCATCTTAGGTGTCAGAAAGAGCATAAAAGGCCGTGTGGTGCCAATAAGCTGGTTGTCCACCTACAGAATGGACAAGACAGACATCAAAATCTGAATAGGTGACAATCAACAGCAAGATTGATCCTCTTTAACCAAGGACGTAAAAGCTTTCAGAAATTCATAGTCCCTGAACCAGGGAGATACTGAATATACTGGGTTATTGATCACCACTGAGACCATACCAAAAAAATATTCAGAAATGTCCTCCATTACAAAAATGGTTATAGCTACCAACACACAAAACCTATAACAAAATTGCTATGTTCTGTGATTTTTTTTTTCTTAAAAAACAGCCCAAAATATTAAACAACAGCAGAGTTAAGCTACTCCTGCATTTAGGTTTCACTGATGCATGAAAGTATCCATTTATCTCATTTAATCCACATCAGTACTCACAATTCCCCTTCCGTGGAAATCTTACACATTAGGAACAGAATTCTAATAATTTAGAGGAGTTTTTCAGTAGAATAAAAACTGTTTCTACAGTCTTTAGTTAAGCTTGTGAATTCTGAATTTCAAAGACTGAACTGAAAACAAAGGTTAAGGCAAAACTCTTACAAAGTCAAAACCAGAATCTAGTTGGAAAAAAATGAGGTTTACATTTGTCTTGTCAATGATTCTATGATTAATACTACAGTACTGCCAGCATTAGGACTCCTGCTCTCAAAGGCTGCTGTTTCATTATGTAATGACAAAGAACCAAGAACCAGGAAGGGAGGAAAAATCTCGATCTGAACTGTTTACAAAATAAAAAAGATTCTCACTTGCCTAACAGAAATCAACGGCATGAAATACAACATATCAGTCTCAACTAGAGAACAATGAAAAAAGGAAACACCAATGTTAATCGCTACTTCTATGATACCTAGGAATAGAAATATCAGTAGCAGCTGTAAACGGTTTTCAAACCTATTATGACAACAAAAGCCACAGAAGACCCACGAACAAATACATTTGTTTCAAAACAGCAAATACCTGTATGTCTTGCACACTGAGCTCTAGCACCTGACTTGTCGACAGTTGTGTGTAGTGGACATTAATTCTTGTGAGGCTTGCAAATACTAGCTCTTCAGGAACTTTGTTGACCAAAGACAATCCTATTCCACCTTCCAGTTTCACAAGCACCTGAGAAAAGAATATTTGAAGAGGGGGGAAAAACCACTAACAAACCAACACTGAGAAAACCTGTGATACTGAATACATCATTCTGCAAAGAAGTTATTTTCTCAGACTCATCTCCACAGAGGCTGAACAGCTCATTGACAATTAATCTTCAAATAAAGAGGTTTTAAAATATATAAGCCCAACTTTTAAGAATGAGTTTTAGTAGGAAAAGTGGTTTGCTAAATTAATAGCACAATTTCTTTAATGCCAATTTAGATGAATCCAGATATGGATTCAACTTAAGATGAATATTAAGCGCCTTCCCATAGCGGCTCAGCTCAGCCACCGTGTACTGGACATCAGCAATTCATAACAATTGGTCATCATGGGGAAAAGCTGATGAACAACGCCCCACCCCCCCAACCTTTCTCTAAAATCTAGAAAGGAAAATAATACAGAAACCAGACAGATACTAGTTGTAGTATCTTACTTCTAATTCCTGCTCTGTATCTGGGTTTTTAAACTTGCGTAGATCTTGTTCCGTAACTGGAAGTTCATCTCCTTCACTGGATAAACGATCATTTCTACGTTGGTTAAAATCTGTTATCTGATAAAGAAATAAATTACTACAACGATCACATTCCTATTTATGAATAACAGCTATATTGTCCTACCTTGTAAAATTATTATTTAAAAAAAAATAAGTACAATGAAAACTTTTGTTGCAATTATTTGTTTTATGATATTTCCCTCCCCCTTCATATCATTATGAAGTTAACTTTTTGTAAGAATTTATAGATGCAATACAGAAAAAGGTATTTCAAGTACAAGCAAATAATGAAACTAGGTTCTAGTTAGTGAAGGGCCTTCACCTGCAGGACTCTAGTTGGCCCATCCGGGATGACTCTAACAGCAAGTACTCCTGACCCAGGCCTCATCTTCTGGTTTATGAATTGCTGTTCAGGTGGAACTGGCCCCAGAAGTTCAAGTGATGTATCAGGACCAAGAACAACTTCTGCTCCATCATGAAGACCTACTATTCCTCCCTTTGCCTGGAGAAAGAATTAAGAGTAAGGAAAAAAAAAATAAGAATAGGTAAAGGCTTCAGATAAGTATTTACATACAGTAATTTAAAAATGTATTTTACTTTCCTCTCCTTACACAGCAGAAGAATAAAGTAGCCTGAGACTCCATCCCAGACTGAGTACTGCGTGTGTGAGGGAAATTAACACATTTCTTACTCTTCAGAACTAAAAGGAAAGCAGTCCAGCAGCATTTTAGTTGGTATTACTAAAGCTTCTGGTAACTCATGTTTAATCAGCTTGTCAGCTAGAAGAAACAGCCAAGATCAATAATTCAGTATTCCACTAGACATTCAAAAACTGAAGCTATCGTATCATGATCAAACGCGGGAAGAAGTCCTTCCTGAAAATATTTTTAAAGTGATAAAAAGTTTTGTAAAAGATGAACTCTGCATCTGCGGATAAGAATTTAAATCCTTATTGAGTCAACATCTTAAAACAGCAATGCAGGGCTTTTCAGTTGCTACAAACTGACAAGTAGTAACTTACTAAGCTACTCTAATTTTATCACAAAATGATCAATGCAACATCGTGGGACTTAGTACAATATTTTTCTCTAGATCTGTTTTTTGGTATTAGAATTGAAATGTAGCATTAAAGGTGGCAAAGGAACACTACACTGCTGCTGTCCTTACTGTATCTATTCTGGAGGTTGGAATCTTCTTTTATGGCTACTACTTTCCTTTAAAATTAATCAGAACAGAACTACAAATACAGTCTTAAAAGGTTACTGTGAAGCCCTAGGAGTGTTTTCCACACATTTTCTTCTTTGCTTACATCAGAACAAGCATCTAAAATGTCAACGCTGGTTTCTGCAAGATACTTCTAGTTTCACAGAGGACACATACTGTCCTGCTATTACCAAGTGAGCAAAATGACCAGGATGCTGGTTTTCTGTCATTGCTGTTCTGTTTTAAAATGAAGAAATATCCAAAGCACGTGTTTTGGGAAAAAAAACCCCAACAAATTACAAGGAATTTAGAAACAAGAAAAGAAAAAAGCTAACAGAACATAATGGAGTCCTATTTGCAGGATTTTCAAAGTGGTATTGTTCCGTATCTCACAGATCCATTCCAGATTCGATGTTCACATAAAAGACTCACTTTCACCACAGAGCTAAAATATTCACTATGGAGGTACTTTTTCCCCTGAATTGAGGTTCATTTCCATTGACAGAGCTGGGACAGGGTTGGTTGGTTGTTTTTCAAAAAACCCCATTAGAAATAATATAAGTATTTATTACAAACACACTTTGCTATTTCAACAATATACAGGATAACTCATTCAAATTATTTGTATGTAAGCGATAAATATGGTTGAAACACTTAAAAAAAAAAAGCGCATAAAAATTCTTTTGACATTTAGTTCTAGAATTTGTATAAGCAATCCCGGTTTCTGTGCCTACAAATTCTAACATCAGCAGGCAGAATTATCAAATAGTTTGCAAGTGTTAGCTGTCTGCAAGTCAGAGTTTCCTGGAACACAAAGAAAGAGCGAATGGTTCAAACTGCTTTCAAAATTATTACTAAAATGTTAAAACCACGATTCTGTTGAAGTGCTGGTTATACACAGATCTTGACTTTCATCAGTGATACTAATTGACACGATCTGCAGCATTTTCACATTTGGTATGTGTGAGAATATCAAACCCTATTTTTCACTGTACTGCTTATTTTCAACAATGATGTACTATTCATTTTCTAATTATTTGCTTCCAAATTAATAGTTTCATTATTTGAAATGGATAAGAACATTCAAACATGAATTTAAACCACAAAAGCTGTTTGCCTGGTTTCCTCTGTTTTCTGAACTTCAGCCTCAAAGCTTTTAGTTCACTTCAATACTAAGCCCAAATGACTATGTCATCTGTATCAGCAACAGTCAAAACCAGTTCAACGTACAATCAGTACCAACCTGGACAACAAGTCCATGAATACCACATGTCAACTTTCCATCACGAAAACTCCATGTCTGGGTAGTGCTGCGCCGTCGATCGGGCTTTCTCAACATCAGGGGCTCGTACCTGCAACAAAAGCATGCCACCAACGCTTAGGGGATTCCAACGTCTCAGTTTTACTCTTGAGAAGTGTTAATGGTGAACACCTACTCTAATGTTGTTCAAGCTCACTTTCCTAATCTCACTTCTGAAGTGCTCTTTTTGACAATCTCCTGCTAAAAATATATTAGCCATGCTTTAAAAATATTTCCAAGTCACAAAAGTGATCATGAGACCTGTTCACAAGGACAGCTCTTCCACACGCCTTCAGAATAATTTCTTTCCTAATTCAGAGAATATCATGTTAAGTATGCTTTCAAAGACATGGTTAGAACCTACATCAGTTTCCTGTAAAATTGTATCTGCAATACCTGTTATCTGTGACAGCTGCCAGGCCTGCAATATCTAAAATCATGCAAGAGTCCACAGACCGAGGAGAAGGTTTATGGGGGTTATGAGGAACTGAAGAACCTTCATGGCAAAGCATTCCTGTGCCCGTCATTCTCCAAAGCTGGGATCGTTTTCCTGGCTCCTATTGCATAAAAGTTCAACATTTATATGAGCACAGCAGTACAGAGCAAATATTTCTGTCCTGTTTTGCTATCAGATGTTTTGAATTATAATTCTTGGAATGACTTGTATATATTTAACTTCAGAGCTCTGTGACTTAGAACTAGGAACTAGTTTGCATAAAAACTTCTAATTCGACTCTGATATTCAATGAACATGTATCCTACGTTCACATTGTCAGATGCAGACAGTATTTACAGATGCAGTGTATTTACAAGCTGTTTTTAATCTCAGCAATATCTAAATACAGTTTCTATTTCTTAAGAGGCCCAGAAATAGAAGATGTAGGTTAGAATGCAACCAAAAAGGAAGCATGCTGTATCTTGTAACTTCATTAGAACACCCAACATACAATTACCACACCTGGTTGTGGCAGAGGCATTCACAACATGCTGTACTACTTTTATTCCGATTCCCTTTTCTGTCACCCTTACCCCCATAAAAGGCTTATACGGAAGCACCACCATAATTCAAGCAACCTGAATTGCCATAACCTGTTGCTTTCAATGGAGTCTTTCTCCACCCTTTCAAAGTTACCATGAAAATGTTTTTATTTTTTCCTTCTCCTAGCATATGATTTTACTTCAGCACATAGAAACAGCATTTTAATAAAATCACAAGTGTCTTAGTACCTTCTTTTTCAGTACAACTCGTTGAGTCTTTGGAGAAACATCAAGGACAAGTTCTGCATATGCAGCATCCTTATTTGAAGCAACTGGTCTTACACCTGGCTCTTGTAAACTAGAACACCAAGAAAACATCATCATGTTTATTCAGAGTAGCTGCTACTTCTGTAGACTGAATTAGATCTGTACCGAAATGCAATCGAGGAAGCTTACACTTCCAATACAGCCAACCAGACAGAAATATATACTGGGATTATTTTTTTCCTCTTGTTACATTTGGAATTACCAGTGTAAGGTGTCAATTTGAGTAAATTCTTAAAAGGGGCTTTGATTTCTCACTGTGACTAAGAACCTCACAGGCAAAGCAGATGAGTTCCAAAGAAAATTTTTCACCTTATATTGAGAAAAGCAACAAAGCATGTATCAATCCCAGTATTTCAATAGCATATAAACTAGCACAAGTTTAAAATTCACAGGCATGTCATAAATAGGTATGTCCTGTAGTCAAGTAAATCCACCACATGAAATTAAGACCCCAGATGTGACCCTAAACATCCCAGCTCTTCTAAGATCAGACAGTGGGGTCACAGCAGACACCATACGCTAAATCTTTTTCACTATGTGACAAAATAAACAATGGCAAGCTGCACCTATAAAGCTAAGTTCCCACAACCAAATGAGGTAAGATACACAGCTTACCAACTGTCAGACTCGACTTCTGAATTTTGGCATTTCTTCTGCTAGCTACAAGGTTGACAGAATTTTAGCTGCATTTGAAAAAACTTTCAAACGGCAACCATTAAGAGAATATTAACATAAAGCCTAAAGAACACCATGAACATTCAAAGTATTTTCATCTAATACAGAAAGAATTACCCTGAGAAAGTGTAAGTAGCAGCAATATAAATGAAGTTTTCATAGTAAAGCTGCTTGCTATCTTGGAAGTCATTCATGCTACAGACGATTTCTGAGGATCCTGCCCCTTTAACTGTCAGCATGATAAAAGGTGGCAGAATAGGTTCATCCCACGCATAATCCAGCGAGGTCATGGGCTTCACTTCAGTGTACAGTCTTGGCTCGACAACACCATGCTGATTAAAAACAACTGGGACCTGTAACAGTTATGAAAGAGGATTTAGTTTCACACAGAAATTGTTAATCAGACAATTTTTTTGCTATAATTTGTTCATTTTTCAAGAATTGATCACTGAAACGCATTCAGCTCACTTCTTCCCCTGCCCCCAATGGTCTCATACGCGTTTTCTTCCATTTGAGTTTCAATTAAAGATAATCTGAAAGGGATGAGAAATGTCATCTTCGCTTTTATCTGTCATCCCTGGTTCAAAATGTCTTTAGTCCTGTGGCAGCATCTCAAAACCTCCTAATCAAGATGAGGAGACTTGCTCAGTTTTATTTAACAGTTCAGTACCAAAATCCAGAGTGAAAAACAGTAACTATCACAAGCTCTGTCTCCTGCTCTGATCACAAAGCAGTCAGTAAGTTACCGTAAAATAAGCCGAGTAAATTCTCTGATTTTTATAATCACTGACATGGAAGCCCAAAGACAGAGAGAAAGGAAGTGGCAGCAGTAGCCCAAATTCTTTTTACAGGTTATTCAAGTGCTGAAAATACCACAGAACAGATGACAAACTATCACCCTAGCACTATTTTCTCATCAATAATAATGCTCTTCCTTGTAAGACTTTTAATGCACTCATGAAAGCCACAACATTAGCACTATCTGAACAAAATGAAGTAGAGTACTACCAATTTTTACTAACATTCAGAAATATAATTATTATATACAAATACCTCTTGCTACATTTTATTTCATTACACAAGCTAGTCAGCTCCCTCTTCTAACAAATATAAAAGAACTCCTACTTTTCTTTTTTCACTGAAAAATAAAATTAAAAAAAAGTGATTTTTTTTGCCCTTTTACCTTGGAAAAATTGTCTATGCGGAAAGGTGGCGGTAACTGATCTGTGTCACTGAACGCAATGCGGTATGTGGCTCCTTGAAGAGTAATTTCTACTCTTAAGAAGTAACATTTTCCCAGGGTGTCCCTAAATGAGAACAAACAAGTGCAAGAGAAGTAGGTTTCTCATCTGCGTTACCCTCAGTCCTAAGTGTTAAACAGCTGCTTCTATCAAAAATGGAAGTACACTACAGAAGATTTATATATAATAACTACCTCATATTAATATGGAACGAGTTGTTTTTGTTGACCTCAAAGCCCCCAGACCAAACGCAGTTTGGGACATCCATTAGTCTCACACATAACAGTTGATCATAGGAAGTGTGGAGATGTAGCCATCAGGATTGGATGTTCCCTAGTAATAGAAATCGGTAAATACATATGCTATAGGTATTAGAAAATACAGTATTAATCTATATACCTCCCAAATACAAACACAGCAATTATATTGTTAGGTGGATGGTGGTATTAGAGTAATGAGGAAGATCCTCATAACCAGCCAACAATACTTTCAATGACAATTTTTTTGTTCTTTTTGGTAAGAAGATGCTGTGACTAACTACAGGTATTGTAATAACAAGTAACAAAAAGGAAGCATCTTACCCGGCCTCTGGCAAATTCCCGCTGAACAAAGGCAAGCTTGTAGGTTGATTTATTATCTAATAGGTAACGGGGTGCAAACGTTACCATGCATGTATCGATATAACGGCCTCTGCCTTTTTTAACATCAATACCTAGTAATAAAAAAAAGTTAAGAACAAAGCTATTATTTTTACCAGAGAAAAAGACATCTGGCACAATATATGTCACACAACAAAAGTTCTTTTTCTCAGGTTCCTGACATACGCTGGTTTTTGCCATACCACTGCCATATTTTGAAACATTATTTTAAACAGTAAATGTAATTTTATGCTCTCTGTCCCCCTCTGTTTCTCAAGTACAATTTAGTCTGAAGCACTGAAGATAAAAAAACCTATTTCCAATCACAAGTAAATTAATGCAAGTAATTATTCCACTTTTAAACATATGAAAAATTCCTCCAAAATCCCGTAGGAGTAACTTCCAAACTGTCATTTAATTAAAAACTAAAAGCTTCCACAGAAATTGTACTTTATGTAGACTAGGATCACAAGGAAGACAGACGTTGCACTCCTCCACATCAGCCTACAGAGGCACCGCAAGGCAAAAACCACAGAAGTAGCACATGGCTGAAAAGTTACAGCGTATCGACACTCAAAATCGTCAGAGACAGTAATGCGGTGGGATTTAAAATGTACTTAGAAGTAACATACAGGGGGAATAAAGACACAGAAACAAAAAGAACTGTTTGTAAATGCAGTTATTAACACTCAATGATGAAATATAAAAATAAAAATAACTGAAAACTGATTTCTAAGCTAATGAAATTCAAAATAAAAACCTAAAAATATTCAGAATGCTATTTTTTGTTTAATAATTTTCTCTGGACCCACAAAACCCGTTAACAATATATGTTTCGCTGCTGTAATTGTTCTGTTTCTGGTGTCACTGACATCATGTCTTCCCAAGCTCAACAGTGTTTCTCAAATGTTCCTATCAACACATACCAATGTTATAAATGAGGCCTGGACGGTTTCCATGTTGGATCACTTTAAGGGCTCTGACACCGCTACCACCATCCAGGGAGAAACCCTGGCACCAGCCAGGCATGCCTTCAGGATGGATTCCTTTTCCAACCCGCATTGTACACCTAAGGGTAAGAAGAAAACCCAAAGATTTACTCATTTAAATGAAGGATCAGATATCAACACGGTGCTGATGATCAAACACATACCCAGATACAAAAAGAACACCTGTGTTATAATATAAATGCATTAGAAGCCACGATAAATCTCTTCTTAATTCGTTCTGCATTTCTGCCATAAGCTTTTAACACAATGGTCAAGATTCAGCGAACATTTCGTGTAAAAGGCTTGGTAATTTTCAGACTGATTAACCATGAAATTTGTGTATCTTTTTTCTTTGAAAGAAAAAAAGAAAATGAAAAAGAATGGAATAATTTTTTGTGATAAATTTAACTACTGTTCATTTGAGCAAAAATCCCAGAACATTTCAGATAAGAACATGATTTAAAGTAAATTTATTTCTCATTTTCATAGAAAAAGCAAGTTCTCTCCTTGATGCCAGTTAAAGTAGCTGAAGAGTTTCCTTTCCAAAATCCTGCCATTTCCTTTTATGTCAGAATCACAATAGCTCTACTACTTCTCTTTTAACACTCAGAATTTAGGATTAGGGGTTTGGAGTGGGTTTTTTTTAGTGGTAACAAAGTCATTTATACAATTCAGTAAGTCTCTTCAAAAAGGTTTTTGATTTTCTTCCTAAAGAAGCACGAGTTCAAAACACACAAAATAAAACCAAAGCAACCTGCAGACACAACAGAATTAGCCAACCAAGGAGTTCTCAGTAGAAAATGTCTAAAGATCCAATATGCTTATTTTAGTATTTAGAAACTTAATTACT
>NW_009647670.1:644053-647904 GCF_000708025.1 Charadrius vociferus
TACTAATATATCAGCACCCAATCCTCTGCGAATTACATTCATACTTTGTAAGGTTCCTCCTGCCTGCTCTTCTTGCAGTATTACTTACAAGTTTGGCTGTTCCTTATCAGCATAACAGAAGAGAAGTGGGCTGAGGCTTCTAGCAAGCTCGTGCTCTTCAAACTGACCTGCAGCATCTGTTTTTGCATTATCTTGTCTGAAGATAAGTGGTAATCCTTTAAGTAAACACAAAAAACAGCATGTCAAACTACAGTTCACCTATGTACAAATTAAAATGAGAATGGTAAAACCTACTTCAAATTAAGGAACAACCTAAATTATTTTGATTGTAATATTAGCCGTTAGTCTGCATGCATTCTCCCTCTCATTCTCTGGCTAACTTTTTAAAGAGTTACACCTATTAACAGCTGCGAGCCATGGAGTCTGGTCCATGCAGAAAAGGAGTTCTTGCAGCTCTGAAAGTACCAATGGATGTTAACATAGAGTAACTGCAATTTAGACCTGTTGCTTTTTCAAGACATTTCAGTCTTTGAAAAACACAATTTTAACAGTGATCTAATCTATGTTGATTTATTTAGAGGTACAATAGCTCATGTTTGAAAATCTCCAATATAGCAACTAAAAGTCTGTTATCTGCCACAACATTCACTAAATAGCTGCTGGCACTGTAAAAAAAAATATCAAAAAATCCTGTAATTAAAGAAATCCTCTTAAGTAGTGTTTAAAAGCTCTATTTGGCTGAAAGCAAATCAAAACAGTGTATGAAATCTTTATTTCCCAGTTCATGATTACAGCTATGAAAGAAAACGCTGCAAATGTACCTGTTTTGTTGATTAACCAATATGGTGCTAAAATTAGTATTTTTAGAGAACCTTCAGCACGACATACAATCCTTATGGTCAAATTTAGCAGTCGTTTGTTGACATCATACAATCGCATCCGCACCATATAGTTTTGTGTCCCAGGAGGAATCAACAGCTCTTTGCAGATCGGGAAGTTTTCTAATAATACCCCTAGGAAAACAGAAGAAAACCAAATGTCACCCACACAGGAACATTAGTTTCTGATAAGCATACAGGCTGGTGTTCCATATGGCTTCATCTTTCCGAATATTTTGTAAAGCTTATGCAGATAAACATTTAAATCTGCCCAGTGTAGTAACCTCTGACCTCATGAAGAAAAATGCCTCAATTTAAGTCACAAGCAGCAAAAAAAGTTCTGTAAAGAACCCCGCTTAGGGCTAATTACTGCTTTAGGAACCAGAAGTGCAGCCAGCGTTGAATAATTCCATATGTACTCCCAACACCAACTTTTTTGGTCAGAAAGAAAACAGCAAACCCACCCAAAAGGTTGGCAAGTTATTTGACTTATTCCCTTCTTTATCACTGTTCTCTCCAGTTTCTACTGCTTCCACTCTCAGGAAAATGAGAAAAGAGACAAATAAGGAACAGACCCCAATATAGCTGACAGATCTGGGGGAATGACAGCAATATTAGTATCTTTTTTGGATGCATGCACTTGGTTAATAAGAAGCCTTGCAACCCAACAAAACAACCATGTAAGTGTTCTCAATTTTTTAATTTTTCTTTTCTTGCACAAGAATCAGTTATATTGAGGTACTCCCTCTAGGAGGATCAGAAAGCGGTATTTGAAAAGGAACGTTACCAAGTTCGATGTTCTGAGATGTATCAGCTGTGTGCAACGCTGCCTCTTTGCCAGGTTTTAACGTCCCGTTAATTGGCATTCCTTTAACATAGAACTCGAGTTCACAAGGTAGCAAGTTACAGATTACCACAGTTGGCAAGAGATAAATAGTATGCCCAGGCTGTCTGAAAATCTGTTTAGCACTGTCAGAAAATATGTTGGAAGGCATGTAATCCGGGTAATTTTCTTTCTTTATAGCCACACAAAACCTGTGAGAGATATATGTGAGAAGTCACTGAATTTGACGGAATAATTGAACCCTGTCTTTGTGTATTGCACTAAATCCCACAACACGCTGTAACTTCAGGACTGATAACAAAACCAGCATTTAGAATTGTTCTCCACATAATCACTTTGGAGTTTGATTATAAGGTATTTTGTGTTTATGCCTAACATTAGACAATAGGAGTTTCCTAATATCAATCAAAGAATTAATTTAGTCACTCAAAAAACCTCATCTGTTCAGAGAACTAACAGAAAATTGCTTTTACAGATTACCAACTTTAAAACCAACTTCCATAAACTCGCAGAAACATGTTATCACCTATTACTAAAAAGAGATTTTAACTATTAAAGTAAACTATAATCATGCTCTTAAACATAAATGCCGAACGTTTTCTTCTTCCCAGTAAACATACACTTGCTTTGGCCACCTGACACTTCAGTTTTCCATTAGTTAAGGTAAAAAATTGAGTAACTAAACCTCCATTTTAAATAATTTGTTAATTTTCCTCTTTGTGATACATTCAAAACCAGCGTATTGAGAAATGAACTATGGAACTGACACACAGCAGTAAATACACAATATGAAAAGGTCATTTCCTTAAACAACTTTCCTAATCTCTATTCTAGTATTGTCTAAATTGAGAGTATCCCTAAATCCATCATATCAGATAACTACAAAATTCCATTAAGACCTCACTATGCAGTGACATTTTGGGGCTTAGAACAGAGTACAAGACGTTCAGGACAAAGAATGAGTATTTGCGAACACACTATAGCAAACCACTCATTATTCTCAGTGAGACAGACTAGATAATTTAACATAAATCCACATTCTATTTTCCAACCTTTTCTTTTTTACAGTAAATATTAATAGTGTGCTTATTCGCAGTTGCTTACGCTCTATTAATAGTGTGCTTATTCTCAGACATTTACTAATAGGCACTGTGTCAAAGGGGCTTCAAAGGAACTCTGCAGAAATATAGCAGTTATGCTTCAATGCTTTCTCATTACTCAAGAGACCAAACAAAACATTAATACAAAACATTATTAAACTGCAGAAGCTTTCATTTCTAAGTGTTTTCTTTCCTGTTACTTTCACAGTATTTCATTTACCAAAAGAAGATAACACAGCTTACAGAAAAATAATTAGGTCTTAATTACCTGAAAAAACGGCTATTTTCAGACTCCATTGCATGACACTCTCGCTTGCTGCTACAGACTTCCGCTGTCTTCTGAACATTAGTCCAATGAATTGGAGCTTTACAGAAAAAGACTCCCATTCCTTTTGGCCTGGCTTGCAAACGCCAAGATGTAAGATGTAATGGAATAGCAAAGGAATCTCCTGGCATAACTGCTGGAAGAACTACAGGTTCTGCAACCAGAGAAGAAAATACACATATCAAAACAGGCTTCTTTACTGAAACACATAAGACTTTTAAATAGTAAGTCTCAAATTTTTGAAGCAACGTGTTTTGTTTCAACATAAAACACTAGCTACTTTATGTATGTTTCAAACATCAACCTGTTGTTTTAAGCCCTATTAACAATCTGTCAACAGACAAATGTAGGTGTGTAAATCTGAAACTGCAAACAGACTAAAAACATGCTGGAATTCAAATTCTTTTTCCTTGGATGCTTTAGTGAAAATGCTTATTTCACAAAGACCTCATTCATTACCTTTTCAGTACACTATCAGCTAAAAGATACAACATGCTACATACAGAAAAAAAAAGATTCGGTCTTTACAGAGTCTCAGCCTTCCCCATTTATCTGAACAATAAGCAAAAGTCCTCCTGGGTTCTCTAGCTTACCTTGCTGATCATTTTCTTCTTAACGTTACCCATTTCCCCTCCAGGGAACAACTTTGTTGTCAACCATTACAGGTAGTGATGACTCTTCTTGGGGAGGAAACCAAAGATTTC
>NW_009647670.1:647952-670771 GCF_000708025.1 Charadrius vociferus
CTAGTCTCAGTTCCATTGGTATTTCCAGCTTGTTCTTCACAATCAAGGCTGAGCGCACTGTTATCACTTTCCGAGCGCTACCTTCCATGGTAACTTCAAATACCACACGAACTGGAGGCAATGAAGAAAACTGGAAGATATTTAAAAGCATTAAAAAGCTCAGGTAATGATTACATCTAGAAGAGGGACACCTCAATTTTGAAGCATTAACTGCTGGAGTAAAAACCTGTCAACTGAGTCCAACCACGTGCAATACCTAAGGCATATATAATTTCATAATGATTTATAATCCTGTACCGCCTCCTCAAAGCACAATAAAATTAACTATGAAAAAGCAATTCTAAATGCTAATAACTCCATTATCTTTTTCAAAATTATGCAAGTTCAAATAAAGGCAATACAGATCCTAAAAGAACATTTTATGCACTATCTCATTATTACATTATTTTAAAAATTCATGGTGTTTGACTTCCAAGCCTCATATAATTAAGTCACTCATCATTCCTATATATCAAAATTAAAAATAAGGTGGAGCTTTCTTAAAATAGTCATATTTTCTTCACTCTTAGCTGCCCTTCGCCTGTGGTGTTTTTTCTCCTACATTACACAAGTCATTGCCACTTTGATCCTGAAAATCACATTTTATATGGACTCACATGCTGGAATCCACATAGTGGAATTTAAGACCCATTCTTCAAACAACCATTTACATTGGTGAGGAATAGTAAGTCATGTCAAATACTTGCTCTGATTTAAAAGTTCATTTTGTTTGCTTGACTTTTGTTTCCTTTCTATTGAAAACGTTCTAGAAAGACGGAAAAGCCTGTTTGCTTGTAGAATTATGCAAGTCTTATTTAAGTAGCTCTCAAAAAAAGGAAAATATATACTCACATAGACTTGTGGATGTATTATATTTGTTCTACTTATTGGGCTTCCAAGCTGGCAGAAAAGTAAACAAAAGAAAGTTAAAGTTGTTCAACTTTTAAGATATTACTCAGTTGTAATACAGAATATTACTACAGAAGAATCAACTAAATACTTTCATCCCTTTGTGTTTCTGATCTTAAATACAGCTTGAAAAACACATCAGAACTGTATTAGCAAAACCTGTTTGTAATACTGCTTTAAAAAGAAACGAAGCTGAAGGAAGAAGGTTTGTTTAAAATAAAAGACAAAAGCTACAGCAATTCTTATTAATTTGCACCTTTTTCCTTCAAGAATCAAGTTACAGAGAGAGAGGATGCTTTTTACACTTCAATATGAAAACATCAGAAATGACTCAAATAAGAAACTACTGGCTCTTGTCAGTAGTATCATGAAATTAAACTCTAATCCTGTTTTATACCAAAAAGATCTCAACTTCCAATTTCTCCAGTGCGTAACAATTTTCAGTTGCTAGTCTCAAAACTTAACTAGTTTTGAAATCTACAAGATCATTTTTATCATTGAGCCTCAACTACCAACTGCCAGCCTGCTGATTGTTACAATTGCATTTTTCCTTCATGACAAGTATATTTTGTCTAAGCAGCCACATATTTCAACAATCGCCAGGCTTACAGGAAATTGCCAGTGTTGTTTATTTTAAGTAAATTAAACACATGAAAACCATTCCTGCAACAGACGAAATAAAAATAGCTGCTGAAATGCTGTGCTGATTTAAAGCTCGATCTCCATGAGTCCATGACACTGTCACTAATATATTAGTTCTGTCATTGGGAGCTCTGACTGCTAAGCATAGACTAACTGCTGACCACTCTGTTTGTGTTTTTGTTATGCATAAAACTGCCAGTTAGGAACCCAGCGTCTCCGAACGCTCCCAATCCAAGCTAACCGGAAAGAGGACAGTCTCATACAGCAGCTGCTTTAAGATCAAAATCTTGGAGACATCATTACTCTCAAATTATAAATTCCATTAAAACTAACATTCAAAATCAGAGCTTACAGTAGAAGAGGATGAGTTCTTATCTGGTGCAGCATATCGGAAAAACGTTCCAACTTTGTCTACAGATACTGGACTGACTTCTTCCCAGCCATTTACTCTCACTTGCAACTGATGAATTCTTAGATCATGCGTGTGCCTGCCAAGTTAGATCAAGTTCAATTACTGTTAAGCATTACTACACAGAGCAAATGCCAAACACTTCCAACCAAGAACATCCTCTGGATTCTGAACAAAGAATCTCACTGAAGTGTTTAAAAAAAAAAAAAAAAAGTCTCAGGATCTTCTCCATTTCATGGATGAAGACAGACCCGATTTTACATCTGTTCAATTGTTCCACCTTCCCTAATGAACGTACAAAAGTACAACTATATCATATAATCAAAAGTAAAAGCATGCTATGTATTTGCTAACAAATTCTTCTAAGTCTTAACACTGATAACACTTATACTCAACAACCAGTGCCCCACCTGAGTCCTTTAGAATAAAGTACATGAGATTTGTAATTGAGGCCCCCAAGTCTTTCTAAAAGCTCATAATGATCTAACTTGCATCTAGGACTGGCTGCCTCTAATAGCAATATATGCTGCTTACTAGACAACTGATAACTTAACTCTATACATGAGTTTCAAATATTTAAAGCCAAAACATTAACAGGAGAGTTAAAAAAAAAAATCCACTTTTTATTTAACATCTGCTAGTGTCCTCACAACCATGATCCTATGTGTTCCATATACGAGTGTGTCAAAACACATCTCACAGCCTGGTCCCTTCACCTGTGCCTGAGTTTCCCTCTGGCTTCAAATTCAAACGGAATCTCTTCCCCAGTGATAACTTCTTGCCATTCACTGACATTATGGGCATCATCCAACAACGTCCCGTTTTCCTCGGGAACAACACCTGGACTCCCACTGTGAGACAACGCAGCCCTGTGAAGAGAATCACATCACTTTACAAACTGACAAAGTGACTACTTTAAGTAACAAGTGCTTTTTAGTCTGCCTCAGTCTATAGAAGTCCTGCAGTAAACACATCTACATCATGAATATACCTGACCGGTTTTCAAATTCCTTTAGGCCTTTTGAAAAAAAAAAAAAAAATCTTTTTTTTTAGTAGTAAAACTATCTCACTGTCAAAGAAAAAAGCTCTTAATGAAGAAAGGCTGGAAGGTGCCTGTGTTTCTCTGCAAGAAAACAAAAGCTCTGAAAAAAATAAGGTTTGGCTGACATGTTAGAGAAGCCAGACAAATATTGCCAAAGTGATCCCACAGCAGCTTCTTACCGGGTAGGTGTTGTAGTCAGGGTAGCAAACCACAGAGTGCATCCAGTATGATTTCTTAGAGCAAAAGGGACAAATGGCTGCCTACGTTTTGGAGTCTTCATTTCAGCTATAAAAAAGAATAAATATCCGTCTAAACGCTCAGGAGAGAAGCATTCATCAGATGCTAACGTAGGATGAGACTGGTTGGAGAACCACAACCTGCACTAACTGAAGAAAAGCAGGTCAGTGAAACAGGATAACAGATTACTAAAAACATTTAAAAAGTCAGTAACTATTACAGGAATGGTACAGACTCTTCACTTACATCAACCCTTCCAGGAACTGAGCTTAATCTACATGTTCTTTTGTTTCTTCATATCAAGTCTTCTATAATACTATGCCTCCAGTTATAATGAACATGTAGAAAACCTAACTAAAAACCCAGTCATGATCAGTAACTTTTCATGTATATCCAAACGCTCATAAAGTATTAAACCTATATTCACCCACAATTAAGATTTATGCTCTATTTAACGTGATAAATAAAAGATTATCCAATACCCCCTTTAAAGAGGACTTTTACCCTCAATGACTGAACAAGTAGAAATATTTTCCTATGCAGGATAAAGCCTACTAAAACAAAGTATGAAAACTAATTTGCATGCAACACCAAAGGTAATCTGGTTTTGTTAAAATGCTGGGACAGCAAAACCCCAGAAAAAGAAACTTCATCTATCATATTAGACTTTTTTCAAGTGTGCAGTACTAGCGAGCAAGCACACAAGTGTTACTCTCATTTTCCATACTGTAGTACATCTTATCTGTGAAAATACTTATTGTGTTTGGACAGAAAAAACACCCTTGTCAAATTCCAGTAACTTACTTAATAAGGAAGTTAGATGGCTGCTCCCTAAATACATATATCTTTTTGTATGAGTGAAGTAGAAAGAAGGCGCACACAATAAACCAGCTGCTTAAAGAAAAGGTAACACAGAAATTAATTTCTTTGCAGTCACTCCAAAGGCTGGCTGACAGCAAGCTAAAGTACTTCATGTTCTGAGACCCATTCATCCCACCGCAACATGTGCCTAAGAATAACTTAAGCACGGGTTTAGAGATGCAAGAAGGGGTAACACAGGGTGGGTAGGTAAGTTTTTGAAGGAGTTACTGATCGCATGCAACTTTCCTCCAAATCAATGACAACATATTCCTATGTACCTTACATTGTCAGTGGAGATTTAGATCTGATCTCTCTAAAGCTTATAGAGAAACTTCTTTCCAAATAAATGGCAAAAAGATGAAATTCTTGAAAATGAAAACTCTGATTTTTGCCAACTGCAAATAAAACAATCTTTTGAGTGCTGAGCTTGACTTTATACAATTTTTTGGCTAGTCCAGGTTCTACAAAATCACAGACCAGAAGCCAAACGAACTTTTAGTCTGGCATTTAATCTATTGCCAATTTATTTTTTGAGACTTTTAAAAAAGAATTTTGGGACTGTGGCCTATTTTTCTAAAGAAAACATAATGTAAAAGTTGCATTTTGAGACTACTGCCTGAAGGAGTAGTCACAAGGAGTGTTTTGTAGTAAATTAGTTGCAACACCCACTAAAGGCCAAGCAATAAATATTAAGAGGTTTTGTTGTTTGTTTGATGTTTTTTCACATGCATAAACAACCTTCCTGAAAAATACCTCAGAAAAATAAATCCTTCTATCATTTTCCCTTTTTTTTTTTTTTTTTTAAACATCTATGATCTGTCTGCAACCACTCAGAGAAAATGTTTCTAAGAGGCAGTCTGAATGGGCCACGTATGTAATCTTACAGAAGCTTTCTGTCCTCCCATTCAGCAGCTTTTCTACAGGGGCAATATATTTATCAAGTGTGCTTTTCTGTCTTCCATAATGTCAAAAATTTAAAAATATTACTTTAAACTGGATAGTTTTGCTCAAAGACTGTATTGTCAAATATAAAACAAGCAAATTAACAAGGTATTTATTAGGAATGCCTTACTTCCTAAGGCTTATTGAAAACAGATTGTTCCTTCTGAAGGCATCTTAGTTTTATGTAGCTAAATACACATGCCGAATCAAGCATAAGTATGTATATTGAACATTACCGTTGGATATTTTTAGAATATAAAAGAAAATCTTGTGATTTTATTATGCTATTTTTAATTGCACTATACTGTCTCTCTACAAGAAGGACACTGAAGAGTCAACAATTCACATAACCTTCCTCCAAAAGAGTGCCTTCCTACATAGCATTAGTTATACTTCTCCCTTCTTCCCTGCGGGGCCCAGAGAGGAAGGTAAGAGAAAGACATGATAAATACTTAGTGAAGCAGCTTAAAAGCAAAGTAGCTGTTAACATTGTTTGGTTTGGCTTTTTTTGTTTGTTTGTTTTAAATACAGATGCCCATCTACCAGCAAGTCACATAAACAACATATACAAAAGCCTTCCAAAGAAGAAAACCTTTTTGTCTCTCTCTGCTGTACAGTACCTCTAGCATAGATCTGATGCTCTAGGTTAGTCAAACTGGCTGTGCTCCTAGTTCTAAGGTAGACAAGAGGAAGGCCTGGCAGACAGGAAAGACAAAGTTAGCAGGTAAGAAAAGCCACACAAATACAGACAGACTCTTTCCCATCGTGCATCAGGAAAGATACAGGCAGTTGACATCATGCAATCCGTGTATGAGTCTCTACCCATTTGCTTACACTACATCGGCATTTGAATTGCTAAAATTGGTGCCACAAGCAATACTCGGAGAAAAGAAGCTGAGAAGACCTGCCACATATCAAGAGCTATTACTTAGAGAACTGTTTCACGAATATAACAGTGTTTTTTCCAGAAACTCAGTCATTTAGGTCTTTGGGGGTACAGAAACAAGAAGATCACCTCTGCACTGCACCAACCCTATGCTCACCACTCTTACTTAATTTTTGACAGGATAGTCACCCATTAACTGAGAAAGCGTGACAAAAAAAGGCAGCAGAACTAGCACTGCAAAGTTCTCACTCAAAGCTAAGGAGCCAGAAAGGTTTTTGTTTTTAAAGAATTGAATACAATTGTACAGAAAATAGCATTTTTGCCTTTTTTGCCAAATATCTCTAACAATTCATTGTATGCTACGAAGACCAAATACTTATGTTTGCAATACATGAGACACATGACTGTATATCAGGACTGTTTCAAATAAAGTGTGATTAACGAGTATCATACTCTGCCCAAAACACGGTGGATCCACCGAAGAACCCATCCAGTCTTCCGAACTGATTACATTCACTTCTTTGTCCTGTTTACAGTAATCTTCCATCCATGACTGTTTGGTACATGTGTATTGCTCTAGAGGAATATAAGCATAGACAGTAAATGTCTCCAAGATGGCAGTAAACAAAGTAATCGAAAAGTTTGTTAAATTCATAATACTAAAGTTACTCCACTTTAATGGCCAAAGTTTTACTTCACTGCTTTTTCTATAAGCCCCTTACATAAGTTAAAGACAAAGAGCAGCTCATGAAATCACAGCAGTGTCTTCAAAAACAAAGGTTTTTATATTCTTAAGATTTTTTTTTTTTAACTTTCAATGGATTTCCATATTGGCCTAAACCACGACACATATTCTTAAGACACTCCTGAGGCAATGTAAGAGCTCTCCCTCAGGAGGCAATTAACCTCAAATATATTCACGTTAGAAGCAGTTTCTAATATTTTATTTTTTTTCTTTTCAAGAGGTACATGCACATTCCTGCATAAATATCAAGACAGCAATGGAGTCCTCTGGCACAGTATTAATCATAAACTAGCGTTACTACGTGTTATCACTAGTATTAAAATGTATCATGGGAACTCTTAGGAATCATTGATTTTGTGTTTTTTCCTCCCACCTTGGCTTCCTCTCTGCCAACCCCACAAGCCTTGCGGGAGAAAGGAACAAATACTCAACGAACAAGGAAGGCTTTAACAGACTGTAACAAGTCTGTTACATCTGCAAGCTCAGCCATTTATATTTTTTTATTATGACCACTAAATCATTCAGATTTGCATAGAGAATAAGCAACAATATTTCTAGGAAATGCACACAACCATAGTCGCACAACACAGAAGCATACATGAAGTTTGAGTTAATGACGACCGAAATATTTTTATTTCCTGAGGTGGGAACTGACAGCTCACGTTTTCAGAGACTGCAGAACTGAAATGAGTAGCTCCCCACTACACCTGTCAATGTGCTGAAAAATGATGATCTTAAAAAAGTATTTTTAAGTGTTGTAAAGGATGGAAAGCTTTAGATGAAAGCCTGTTTCTGATTAAAAATAAATTTCAAATAGCGTATGAATTTGATAGAATTCATATGGCCAGAGAAAGAATTCCTACTAACCTCTAAAATATGTAGCTCACGTCTTTACACTTTTACAATATCTGATAAAATGCAGGCTGCCTAAATGCACACCTGTGTACAATATCATGTGAAGTATGTAGGGACTTGTGCCAAATCTCCCTCCCTCCATCCCTGGGACACCAGCAGGACTCAATTAGAAGTGTCTGTCATTTTCAGTAGTGAAAATTAGACTGTACAGTGATGCTCCCAGGGAATACCCCTACATACCTATGAAGACAGAGGTAATGTTTATATCCAAACGGTGTTCAGCCTTTACTTCCAGCTTCAGTCGGGAGGGGTGGAGGCGGCTCGCAGCTTGTTGTTGCCAAGAAACTGAACATGGCCATGGCTCAATAAATGGCTCCCAGCCTGAGAACAAATAGAAAACGTCACATGTATTACACATTCGAAGGCCACATTGGAATGCTGTTTACATACCTAAGTATTTAATAACGTAACTTTAACAATGAGATCCTTTACTTTCAATCTGCATTCAAGATGAACTTGTAAGCCTACAGGTTTAATATACTAGCTAATACAAAGTTGCTCCAACTCCTCGATTGGAACTAGTGTACACTGTATGTAGGGTCTTGCAGAAATATCTTAATTCCAAGGAAAGCATTAGAAGGCAATTACATCTTCATATTGAAGTTAGCTGGAACTAAGTTCTCTGAAACAGTTTTGAAAATTATTTTCACACAATTATACTTAAGGGGCCTACTATTCAGTATCACAAAAGACAAAGGTCTAAAAGCTATTTAAAAAAAAAGCACCCTACATTTTTTTTTTTAAAAAACTACTTTATTATTGAGAGATATTTCCTGAGGTTGTTGTCACCAATTTTATAACAGAAGATTCAGTTTCTCAACTCAGAGAAAAAACACAACTAGATTATTTCTTTTGTCAGTGTCTGACCTGTATTGAAGCACAACTTGTTTTTTTATACCAAAAATATAAATTATGATGGTCTTCTGATGTTAATACATTGTCTTCAGCCTAATCACCTACTCTCAACGCACATTTCCTTCCTGTAACTAACTGAATGCATCAAAACCACTGAGTACTAAAAAAGACAACTGAATACAGAGAGAAACTATTACGTAACTGCCGTGTTCTTGGATAACCCCTTTATGCCATTACATTTGAAAACTTCAGTGCAACTTTCATATCAGCATCTCTCTACTTTCCAAATCCGTCCCTATCAAGTTAGGCTATCTTGTCTCAGATCACATGTTCTCTCTCACACACACACGATCACAAGCGTCAATCTTTCACATTCCCTTATATGCATTTCACATTGGGTGAATTTCAGGCTACTGTAGTAGGCAAGGCTGTTTTCCTAAACTTAAATAAAGAAAAAAACAAGCCCGAGTGTTTCACCTGAAAGCTCACGATTATAATAATCTCCAGAGAGGGTAAAACGAGCGTAGCCTTCAGGGTTGGCTCTCAAATGTTGGAGAAAATTCAAACCTGAAAAAAACCCAGAATGTTATACTAATGTAAAACAAACAAGTTTCCTGATTTCACAAACTGTTAAGTAAGCAATGGAAGGTTTTGTCTTGTCTTTAAATTGAAATGGTATAAAAAACATATCATAATACTTTTCAAATAACATTTAGAGACAGCCATGCTTTACAACACGGAGCCTCCCCAGGGTTCTGCTCGGGACAGATTCCATTTGCTATGTGATGCATAAAGGGGAAACAGAATCTTAATCCTACAAATACTGTAATCTTCTTGAAAACAAAAGTTTAAACAAACAAATAGAAATTTAAAACAAACCAACAAAAAGAACCCCAAAAAATCCAAACCCCCACACAACAACCACCACCACCACAACACTGTTAGTTGAAATTTCAGAAGTCTTAAGAAACTAGAGCATGGTGCTGAACAGACACACAAACTGACAGTAATTTTATGCAACTCACTTAGCAAAACAAGACAGTTACCTGAAAAGGTTAACTCAGCAAGGGGAACATCACAGTCCATGCAGTCATCAATAAAGCAAATGCATATACTTTCTGCTTTTATTTCTACACCAGAGATGAACTGAAAAGGCACAATCCCCTGGCTATCTCGACCAGAAGAGGTCCGGGAAACTGATTTCAAAGGTTCAGCATGCTTAAATAACCAACTTGCTGCTTTTTTTAAGTCACCTGAGATAAAACCAAACAACCAATAAATCATCATCTACTTTCTCAATGAAATGTGCTTATTTAAAAAACATATGGAAGCAAACTAATTCCCTCTCTCTTAAGAAGTATAGCAAGACACCAACAGTTCCTTGAATGTGTTCTATTTAATACCCTAAATAGGAGATTATAAATACATTGGTATTTTCTAAGAATAAGAAATGTGTTTTGAAGTTTCCAAAACAAGTGGCACCACAATATAAATCTATATCAATAGTATGAATGCCTATAAATAAGGTGGGAAACACGACAGTGCCAAAGAAAAAGAATCACTTGTGTTAAAGTTTCATCTTCTTTTCATGTATTGCATGTAGAAGTAGGTAAAATACATAGTTCAGAAAGGGAGAGATGAAAACACGTGCCCTAAAGAGAAAGAGATGGAATAATAGCAAAAAATAGGTATACCATAAAAGGAAAACACCAAACACAACCTAAACCCCCAAACAAAAATATACTCAAACACTCCACATAAAACATTCCAAAAGGTAAGAACAATCTTTGGGGGGTGGGTTCTACACACTGGCAGAACAGAAAAATGAGAATCCTCTAAGATGATAGGCCAACACAGAGCCAAAGTCAAGAAGAGATGGAAATACTGCCTGTGCATCGGCTACCTTACAGTCTGGAAGTTTTTGCCTAATTGCAAGTTATGTAATATGAACAATCTGCAATGCCAACTAAGAATATTTGAGGTTACCTTGGCAGAACAAAAGAGCTTTACGACAATCTTCCATACCGAATCCCAACTCCTGGAGGCGAGCCAGCTGTACCTCTGTAATTGAACAGTTAACCAATCATAAATCCTTGACAGTTTTTAATTGTTTTCATTTCTAAAATTAAGATATATGAAAAGTGGGGTTTTATTTGTTTAAGATTGCAACCGGAGAAGGAGCATATGATTCAGCACTGCTTTTACAAAAAGAAAAAAAAAAACCCAAACCAAACCCCCATAATGTCTACATTCTAGAATATATGGGTTATTTTCATTCTCCTACAGGCAGTCAATGTACTCCATGAATTTCAGTTTGGACTAAAAATTTTTGTGAACAACTCTTCATTCATAACACAATTACTTATTCGCTTTGAACTCCCCCCATGGCTCTCAAGTGCAGCAGCAGAGAAGAAAGCCTTTTTCACTAGTGTGTATTCCCTCATTATTGTCAGGCAGTGGTTCTGACCACGCACTATTTTTCGTTTGTAAAAAAGCAACGTCACCAAAACAAAAAGATTGCTAGACATGAAGGGACAACTAGTAATTACTAGGGTTTCCAATTCACTGTCAGTTTAATGAGTTTGAAGAGGTGGCCCATCTCTCACTTTAAAAGTTTGATACCTAAGAAGTACTGCATCATGACAGTCTACAACAACAAGCTATGCTAAATAAAACTTACTAGAAAACAACCCACTGTCATACTACAAGCAGAAAAAAAAAAAATCTACTTATTTTTATAGTATCATCAGTATAATGCTATCATCAGATAATTCAAATCAATAAAGGGTTTTACACGATGAAGACACCAACAGATGTCTAACTTCACAGTGCAGACACCTCCTTTAGATATAAAAAATGGCTTTACTCCAACAGCTAAAAACGTACCAAGAACAGGATCCAACACACGTTTGGATATATCTCTCTTTTCTTGCGTAAAGGAGGAAGTCTCATTCGCCAGTGCTAAACCGGAAGGACTAGCAGTATTTTCAGCAGTCGATACAGTTGGGTCAGGCATAGCTGCACTAGTCTGTTGAGGAATTGACTTCGCAATTGCCAAGAACAGTTGAACATCGTTGTAGGACAGTCTGATATCCAGTGCTTGCAACTGAATCTAAATGAAAAATTAAAAAATAAGATTCACTTACCCTTTTCTACATATTTTTCTTGTAAACTTGGGATATTTAACAAAGCTTTTCCCAAACGAAGACAAAATTTAACATTAAAATCTGATGCCCACCTTATTTTAAAGCTCCAGTAATAAATTTAGCAAACTTATTATTTACTAACAACCAAAACCATTAAAAGTATATATCAGGGAAATAAAAGTTTTCTTTTGGTATAATGGTAAAAAGAAGTCTCTAAATAGACTTCCCCTCTAATAAACACTAACAATGAGATAACAAAGAAAAAGGTTAATCTTCTGTATTAGTAACATTCTAACATGCCTACATTATCAGTCCATTTTTTCCCCACTATGAATCTCTGTAATATATCCCATAAATCACTCCATTACCACTAAGAGCATTTTCTGCATGCTTGTTTCTTTGCCTTTTCCACTTCAGGAAAAATTTATCTTATTTTTTTTTATGCATTTGAAAGTATTCTACTGAATCCTTGGGCATAAAAAAAATCCGTGTCAGATCATGATCTATTATTCTCTATTGCATGCAGTTTTATTCAGGTCTTTAATAGTACCTCTAGAATAGGAGGAAAATCCTCGCTATTGAAAGCGTCCAACAGTCCTGAACCACTTGGGTAGGAAGCATTCCCAACAAGCTCCATCTGAATTTGTACTGGATCAATAATTGACAGTGCAGTCTCTTGCTCATTTCCTAACCGACATGAAAAAACCTAAAAATTAAAAAATGGATTAAAAAAAATTAGGAACCAAGAGAACAGGCCTAGCAAGACCTCAACATCAACAACTGACTATCACAAAACATGAACTATAGCCAAACTGTTCTCTACAGACAATTCCTTTGTAAACTTTAAGACAGCAGAGATTCCAAAATCTTTCCAGACAATTTATTTCAGGGCCCAGCTATGCTGTAAGTTCAGGAAAAGAGATTCTGATACGCAACTAAATACTCCCTTTACTGCTAAGCTTAACTCCTCTACTCCTCCTGTCACAGATAGGGAAAACACTTTGTTCTTTGGTCTGCAATAACCATTTAGGATTTACTGCATCTCTGCACAGCCTCTTCCTCTAAGCAAGTTCTTTTAAACTTTCCCAATATATCATGTACCCCTCAATTCTGAGTGTTCTTCTTGCTCTCCTCTCAATCATTCTGAGCTTCTTCAGCTCTGTGTCCCCAAGGCTGGCCACAGCACTCCAGCTGTGCTCCTACTCTGCTGAATAGGATGCAAGGATCACTTCGCATACTCAAAATTCCTACTCACAAAAGATCCCTACTCGCATATTCCCATGGCATGATATTGCTTGTTCACCTCAAGTCAGTTATGGTTACAACTTGCAGGCCTTTGCTGACCACGTGGGCTTCTGTCTACCCAGTCACTCCTCAGCTTCCAATTAATCTGCCAGTGTACGGCTGGAAGCTAGATTCGTAACTAGTAGTATTTTGAGATTATATAGTCAAGTGTTTCAATGTCTTAACAGAAACAACATAAAATCGTTCTTAAAACTGCTGTAGAAAGAGAGCATTTCATGAGGAACGAACAAACGACAAAAATCATCTGTGGACTACTCCTGTTGTATATATATTTGTGGTGAAGTATCTTCACAAGCTCCTCTAATTTTAGATGTTTTACAAAAGCAAATTTAGTTCTTCTTACCTCGATGCCAAACAAACTACCAGAGAAAGGACGATCTAACAGCTTGGGCTTGTAAGTGAGAACAGTAGTCCCCTTCAAAATAATTGCATTGGTATCGAAACAAGACATGTCTTCAACGACCACAAATTCAGTTCCTTAACAAAACAACAGATAATAAACAGGGCAATTAGAAACACCATTAAGTGTTTTAAGCGTTTGTAGCAGGTTTCTTGATTTTCCATCCTCTAAAGGACCTTTTTTTTCCACTAGCATAACATGGCTTTTAATCAGAAAACCTCCTAAAAAAGCACCAGAGAAGAATACATTTACCTGTCACATTAACCTTAACTTCCAGTTGTTTTTCTGCAGACACATGTGACGATGAACGTTTTGTAACTACTCCACTTTTCACTGTTTTTGGAACTACAGTTGCTTCACTGCTATAAGTGCGTTGCCGGGAAGAAAGTTGATTTTCCCGCTTTTTGGTATCTCCGGGAGTATATAAAAACTCATGAACAAGTAACAGCCAGTCAAATATTAGAAACACACGAAGATTGTTGAGAACAACTGTGAAACTGGAGGAATCCTTAGTAGACCTTTCAAGAGAGAAGTATACATATGAACTTTACATCTTGCATATATTTAAAATGATGCAGAAAACTAGCAGCATCTAGCAAGTAAGAACCATATGGAACTTTACAGGGATACACTCAGTTTACAGAGTGTCTGGCCTTTAAAATACATATATATATTTAAACAGATTGAAATTCATCAAGTTGCTCTACCCACAGAAACTCAACAGATCTTCACTGCATGAATTCTAAGCTGTAATGATACAAAAGATGAATTGAAAAACTATGTAACAAATTAACTTATAAAAGCTCCTTTAATACATTTACATTATCAATATTATTTTGCAAAGTCTCAAATTTTAAAACTGCTCTTTTTATTACATCTGTTCGGTATCAAACCTAACGTACGGCGTGTGAAATTCAGACCTGGCTCCATATCCCTCCAAAAGATTAGACATACAATGTGTTTCCTCTCACACCCTGACAGCATTTTGCAGCACAGGAAGCTGCTTTGTCATTCAGAAAAAATGCTAGCCTTACTGAACTTTTAGCATCACATTTTGAGTATCTGGCTAGGAGGGAGAAAAGTGTTTGGCTTCATGATCTGGAATACCAATTATATTTGGTCATGCTAACTGGAAAATAATCTAAGCGCTTAAATACCATGAAACAATTTTATATCCAACACATTCTGAACTACAAAATCTCTAAAGAACTGTAATTCCTTTGTGAGAAGCAGCCTGCCTGCACTGCCTCCAATAGTAAAAGCCTTTAACCCTCCCTGGCTCTCCAGGATATTTCCAAAAGGCACGAGCCAGTATAACACTATCACTGAGCTCCGCAAAAGCTTACATCTAGTGCCAAGGATGCTCTCACCAGTAAAAACGTAACACATGCTTATGTGGCTAGAATTTAAAAGCACAACAGTTGGGAAAAAAATTCCTGAAACTATCACTCATAAACCAGACCAGGCTATACCGTGCAAACTAACCACCCACCTGGTTAGTTGATACTGGATCAACAGTTACATGAAAACCATTTTGGTTTTGGGTTTTTTTTTTGGAATCCCATGGCATTTTAGTTTTATTCAAATCAAAATCTTTGTGTCTTTCTGAACACAAACTTATAAAGTACTTAAAACCATCATGCATTATCCAAACCTATACAACAAATTTCTCTCAGTTTGGTTTTTCATGAACAAACATCTTCAAGATTTTCTATTGGACTAAAAGAGTCCACAGCTTTTTTCTACATTACTCATGCTTCAGAAGGTATCATACTTATAAACGTGTTAGAAAGCTGAGTTTCGTCAGTGAGCCTAATCAAAAATGAAAGCAACATCTCTAGTCATCTCACTTCACCCCGTTTTGTTAGTTAATATCCCTCAACAAAAGACCATGCTGATACAGGTAAATACTGACATTATAATTTATATTCCTGTTTTCAATATTAAATTAGAACAAAACAGATATCCACTGTGATGCCTTTAAGCATTCCAAGAAATTTGGATAAGGAAAACCAAACAGGGTAGAATACAGAAGAGAAGACACAAATTGTTTTTTCAAAAAAATGCCATTTCTGTATTTATCTGATTCTCTCAGAAAGGCAAGTGTGACACCTACTGGAAAACAGCTTTTGCACAACTTACAGTAAAAATTCTGCAATATGGTTTTATACAAGTGACAGGCCAGACTTATCAAGCTTTAAGCACTACTAATCTTAATAGTCCAGAACTTCATCTGATACATTACATATTCAAACCTAATTTTTTTTATTGCAATGAGGGAAAAAAATAAAAATCCAGCAACCTTCAGTTAATTAATAAATGCAGATTTCAATCTATCAAATACCACTGACCACCCCAAAAATCTCTTTGGATTTAAATACAGTGCCAGCAAGTTTATCTACAGTAATAACAGCTGTACTAAAAACAAGACAATCCTGATTATGTCATTATTGAAAACAAACAAACAAGTCAATCCCAGAATTACCAACCTGAAGTGCAGTTCAATCTGGATTGCTCCTGGACTACTAGTATTCTTTGACGACTGAAAGATGCAATTGAACACATTTGGCGTGCCTGCAGTAGATTTCTGTCCAGCATAACGTGTGTCAAATGCCATCATGGAATGAGAGACCAAATTTACAGACTTTGTTCCATTTGAAGAGCTTTCAAAAAGCAACTTGGATTTCTTAAAATCAAACCTAGGAAAATAAAAAGTAAACCAATACATTTAAGAGTTTTGTAGCTCATTTATTCTAGAAGTCACTTCTTTTAAAAGTACGCATGGTATACCGCTGCTATCTTTCATTTACGTATTTTCTAAAACAACTGTAATGACATCTCATGTCACTGAGACAGAAAATAGATCTATACTGTATGTAATAATATTTTCCACCAATATAGAATCTTCTGGATTAAAAAAGCCCAAAACAACATAGCAGAAATCTAATTTTTTTAATATTACCTCTCAACATTTTCTTAATTAGAATACCATTTGTCTTGGGCAAGTCAACTGATTGTCAACTGAACTGTGATTATAAGGACAACTTGAAAGACACAGATGTTATCTTTTGAACAGCGTCATTCCCGTTCATCTTTCAGATCAGCTGAAATTCTCAATTTGGACTCCAATTAAGAAATTCTATTTCACCACATTATTAAACCATAATTCCATGTATTATGTTAGTTCCTGTCCTATAATCTCTCAGATGAGCATAGGATTTAGGATAAGGTACTCAGTAACAAAAGAAAACTCATACCTGGCTAAAGAGCTGTTGCCATCTTTTCCTTTTGGATCCATCAGTTCCAGACTCACATTAACCATGTCAATGAGGAACGACATAGAAGTATACACTTCTCCACTCAAAACTGTCTGAAAGTGGAAAACACCAACATTCTTTCTAAGAGCATCTGTTTAACTTTCATTCCTGAATTAAATTTTGTTATTTCAGACAAATGCAAACAGCTGTAGTGTCTTTCTCCTTCAAAGAGTTTCATTAACCATTGCTGGGGAAAAGATACATTTCACAAGTGTAGTGTTCAACTTGAAAAATGTCTATTAATCCATTTTCACACTACTGTTCTATAGCTTCTTTATTAAACAAAACGTCCCCGTCATCATTCCCCCACAAAAAAACCAAACAGCCAACAATTCTTTCAAAATGTTTCAGATACCTTCTATTATTAAATCAGATTTGTAGTTTCTAAAACTTGGGTTTTTTAAAGCTTTAAGTGAAAAGCCTGACATGAAGAGCATGCTTATGCTGGGAGAACTTTACCTATTCTTTCCCCTCTAAAAGAGAATCCTAGACGCTTCCTAGCAATTCTTCCCCCTCCTGCGGTCACATATTTGCTTCTTAAGCAAAGATTACAGTCATGTAACATAGACAATGCCTAGAAGCCCCACAAGATCAAGAGGAAACATGTTGTTCAACAGCTTCCCTTCCCAGTAACAAGGGTAAGTATTGATTATTTCCAGATGCTGTCCACACTTTTCCTGAAAGGAGAGTATTCGACAACAGCCAAATAGGCGATACTTGAGAACCTGCTCAAAAAAAAAAAGCTCAGCTCTGCTGTAAAGCTTTTATTACTGAAATTCTTCTTTCAGATTTATAGGACAAAAAGAGGGCTTTTAACACAAAGTAATACACATTCCACAATCTCATAAGTCTTTAGGAAGGTCATAGACACCATGGGAAAGGAATCATCACCCTGCACGTGATTACAGGATAACCTTTGAGTCCCTACAAAAAGCCCCATTCAAATGGAAAAATCCTCATCTTGTTAACATACCAGTAATATACTGCAATAGCAGCTCAGCTTAAACACTTCAGAAAAGAAGAAAAGTACAGTTTTCATAGATTGGTAAACTTTTTTTCCCACCAATATATTTAAGCAGAACTAAACCAAACTAACAAATACAAGAAATGATGACTGTTCCTCACACAATCTCTTCTGAAGATTAGAATCTCAGAAACATGAAGCAATCATAAGAGCAAGGAACACCTGAAAGGGTAACAGTATTGCCGAGACAAACCTGAATTCACAGGAGCATCTGCAGACAAAAATGTTCCTTCGCAGTTTGTCTACCTAGATTTTCTTTCCTTTTTTTTTTTTTTTTTAATCTACCACTTCACCTAGTAAACTACAAGAAAATAACAGGTATTTAGCCTAATCAGCAAAACCCCCAGACATTTCAAGACAGAATTTTAACTGCATATAGTTCCTCTTACATGAATTCTTGGATCCTGCAAATCATAAGGCCGCATGAACTCTTCTATCGGCTCCCCGAGGTTGTTCTCCAGCAGTCCACGTATCAGTTTATACTTATTCAAATCCAGTGAGCAATGCACTGATGACAGATTGCCATGTATTGATATGTCTGCAACCGCATGACTTAGCTCTCTACAACAAAGGAAAAAACCTCAGTATTTCAAGGTGCTATAACACAGCAGGCAATACTTTTAAGATACAATAAAGGGCATCTAAACACCGAATTTAGACTGACGGCGTAAAGTGATCCTGTTTAAACTCACTTGTCTAAGTTTCTCTCTACTTGTAACTTCAGTCTGAAAGGTTCTGTTAATAGGCTTCCCCCTGTCTGCCTCACGAAGTAGGATGGAAAGCTCAAGTCCGCACTTGTATCTTCCACAACCTTTGAATACTCTCTCCGGTATCTTTCTGCAGCAAATATGTCCATGTCCTGCAGATCAACCACAATGCAGTCTAAGAGGCAGATGTGATCCTCTGCAAGTGCACAGAAGACAACATATTAAGAAATTTAAAAAAGAATCTGTACAAAACTAATGCAACTAACTTTAAAAAGAAATGTAGTTTCTCCTGGAAGTTACTCTGTTTGTTTTTGGCTTTTTTTTTTTTTTTAATTTTTTATTAACATTCATCAATATCTAACTACCAGACATCAAGTTCATTCACAGGTACATGTAAACTCTTAACAGTTCAACTATACTTCTTACATGTCTGCAATATGCATCTCAGAACATGCCCAAATTGCAGGATTGTTCATCCAGAACCTGAACTATAATTCCCTAATCCTTTAAGCTGCAAAAAACAACCATTAAACTACGAAGTCCCTTCTTTATAAACCTACAGTCTTTAGGCCCAGAGCCTTACTTTTTCAGTGTCACATAAGATACAAGCAAAATTGCACTGCATTATTGTCCAAGGAAAAAGAAGAGCTCTATGGGATTTTTATCATTTATGACATACCTGGGCTGTCAGGGTTTGCTACAACAGGTAGCTTTGATTGCTGCCCTTGTTGCTTACTCAGTGTATTCAGCATAGGCTCGCTCTTCAGCCTAGAAATGTTTGTTCCTGATGATTTTTTCATGAACAATCCTTCCATCACTCCTTTAGATTCTTCAGCACTTGTTGTTTTCTTCATACTATGTTTTGGGGTTCCCGAAGGAGATGAAAATTGAACTGAATCCTGCTAATGAAAGTAATTCTGTAATTAACAATAGATTTGCAGTTTAAATTCTAAGTAACTGATACACGAAGGTTCAAGCTGCAACAAATTTCTGTCAAAAAACTAAATATTTTATTTGAATGCCAGTATCTTTTACTGTAAAAAGATGGCCAAACTCTTTTCCTATAACCTTGACAGCAGATTAAAACATTTTCTTTTAAAAACAGTTCATTTCAGCAACATTTTCAAAAAAGCTGTGAAATCTTTTCAATAAGAAATTAATTCAAAACCAGCAGATTTTGCACAAAATGAACAAAACCCCCCATGTAAATGAAATTAATACAAAATAGAGGGGTAAGACTGTCAAGATACCAAGCATTTCTGTAGAATAAAGACTGTTAAATATTGAAGTGTGTTTTTCAGAACATCTTCAGATGATGAACACATGTGCCGTGATTTCTGCAAGATCATGTCGGCAACTTAATATTCATCAGAATATCTGAACAAACACTTCTATATGTGAAGTTATTTTATGCACTTTAAATACTTCAGTCATCATACCAAAACGTGTCCCAAAATTTTTATGCAGTAGCTAAGTTTAAGATAGAATAAATCCCTACCCTCGTTGTTAAAATCCCCAACGTGAAAAAAGAAAAGCTCACTTATACTGATGTACTAGACATTTCCCCATCACCACATATCCAGTGGAAATCTTACGAGCTTTTCCACCTTCATGATGCTGTCTAGCATCAAAAACCTGCAACAGGTATAGTTTGCTAGTCGAATAGTCACATCAACATTAGAAATTTATTCTCCCAAAAAAGGTATGCCTAGGGGGAATAGGCTTACACACTACTTTTATACTCTGAAGCCAATTTCAGGGTTCATTTAGTCTGTCCTGCTTTAAATTTATTAACCTCATGTTTCAATTTTACTGAGCTTCACATGCCCTGGCAGATAATCACCTGTCTCTGGTGCTCCACTTGCCCCTTACCCTGAGATCGCTCACATTACCCATGACTGCAGTATTGTTACTATCATTTCCTACCTTTCTGTATCCAGCTCCTGATGTCAACCTATAATCCTTACCCATAAACTTGCCTTTCTGGTTTTAATTATTATTTGCCTTACGTGGTTTTTAAATATTATTCATTGGAAAAATTAATTGCAACCATGATCAAGGATTTTAACATTAAAATTTTGAAGACATTAACATTTAACTTTATAGTATAAAGACAAGACTGAAAAGTACATGCAAAGAAAAATCATCACATCATCCATAAATCTATGAGTTTATGCAATAAACCCAAATTAATAGCTCCTCAGACATGCACAAAGAGCACACCACCACAAATTAAATCCAATTCTTAGAGTTCAGCAAAGTCTTTAGAAGAGAAATATTATTTTTAATGTAAAAAGGAACTTTTAAAGTGCTAAGTTCCACAAGAAAATTTCCTTTTTTTTAATGAATAAGAAGCACCTGAACACTACTATAAAGATGTGAAATACCTCAAATAAAACTGGATCCTTGTATGCATTGCCTTGTAAAATCAGATCCTCAAAAATAAACATAGGACAGATAAAAAAATGAAAAAAAAAAAACCAAAACGAACAAAAACCCCAAGCCCCCACCCAATCCCATTTCCAAACCCCAATTCCTACAGTGCTACATAACACACTATTTTTAAGCTGAAATAAAATTACTATGCACACATGCCTTAACTTCTAACATTAATTTAGGAATCTACCACTTACAAACCTTTAAATACATCTGCACACTACAGCACAGAAGACAACTCAGCATTACAGTCCAATATTTCCTTACAGTAAAGACACTGGTAGATATAAATCAGATGGAGGTGACAGACGTGCCACAAAACTGCTGTAGCAATATAGTCCACCTAATTTCTGCTCCCCTTTAATATGGCATTAGGGGGTTCCCAGAAAAACTACCTATTTTGTCCCATAGGTTAGATATAGAAAGCCATCTGAGATAGATCTTCCTTACCCCAAATTTCCTGGTTGCATCTCTCAACAGCAACACCAACTATCCTGTCCTGCACCTAGCCGTAGGTTCAAGCATTCACTGGAAACCTTTCATTAGGTTTCACCGAATGAAAGCAACTACACACTCAGTTTCATTAAAGGAATTAAAAAAAGAAAAGAAAAAGAAAAGCAACTCTCAGCCAATACAGATCTCTATTTTCTGCTGCTCACACTGTTGAAATTTTGTTTGGCAAGGAGTTGAAGCAGCTAACACACAGGGTTAGCTGAAAGCCCGTTATGCTCCCACGTTCAGGTGTACACCCAGCTGGGTCCCACTTCCTAACGAGGCCAGTTCTAGCGAGGTCCCCAGGACAGTCTCCCCTCTGCCCTGACGGTCTCAGAAAGGAAGCCCTGGTGCAGGCACAGAAGGGAGCAGCTGGGTATAATCAGCAGCAGGCCAGATCCAGAAGAGTACCCAGCACACTGCCATGGACTGTTTCACTACTAGTAGTACAAACTGGGTATATAAAGTAAAATGTAAGAATAATTTACCATTTTGATACAGAAATAAAATGCACAAGAACTAGAAAAACCACAAGCTGCTAAATTAAGGAGTAATGTTCTTACCTTGTTCTTTAATGAAAAAGTCCCTGGCATGCCTGCAAACAGAAATCTGTTCTTGACTTTCAGTTTTCCAAGATTAGCTACAATAAGACTATTAGACTTCGAGCTTTCAGGTATAAGCAGAACAGGAGCACCAGCCTCAATATCAAGAAGAACTCTGGAAGCTCGCTGTGCCTTATCTCTTACCTGGGAAGAGCAAAAATTCATTAAAAACAAATAATACAGAAAGTGGGTGATTATTTAACACTGATTAGTACTGAATTCAGGAACACTATTCCTTGATTTTCAAAATTAAGATATAAAATTTTATACAAAAAAAGAGCAATCAAACTCTTGTATTAGGCACAGAATAAAGGCTAGTTAAAAAAAGGACTATGATTGCAAAGAGCATACACCTGTGCAACTGGTGCAGCAACTGGTGCAGCAACAGGGAGTGAAGCATATTGTCCCCACTGAACTAAAAGAAGCGTAACAGACACTACTACTTAATGAAAAGATTACTTAAGAAAAAATATTTACAAAAAGAAAAAAACATTATTTAGGACACATTTTAAAATCAGATTCAAACCTCCTAACTGATGCACAATGCAGCATTTTAATAAATGCAAGTATAAACTGTCTTTCTTCCAATTATGAGAAGCAACTTTTTAAACAAGCCTATTACTATTAACTGTATTAATCACTCCCACACTAGGTTTTGTACAAAATAGGCTATGACTGTCACGATTATTTATATAATCTATCGTGCAGAAGTTCAGCATCTGATTTTCTCAGACTACCAGCCATCCCACTTAATCAAAGACATACACCTGAGTAGACCAGAAGGACTTCTCACTTGGTTCTCCTTATTCAGGTATTCTAACTACCTGGTGAACAGTGGAGAAAAAAGCAAGATAAAATCTTTGTGATGCTGGACAAACAGGGCTCAAAGACAGTAAAACACCTGTATC
>NW_009647670.1:670810-677709 GCF_000708025.1 Charadrius vociferus
TACACTCTCAAATGCAGCAGGATAGTCTTAAATAAGGGCTTTTAACTACAAATGAGTATGAGCAATGTCCACTAACATCAGAACTCTAAAACCTCTCTTCATTTCAACTCACTGAGTTGATGCAGTAACATGAACTTTATACTGCAGTTCAACTTCCAAAAGCAGGCTAGGAAAGAACAGAAAAAACCCCAGACATACAGTTTGTCCTTCAATTGCTGCTCTTTGCCGCCCCAAGACATCTTGAAGTTGAGTAAAATGTTGGATGAAAGACACCACCTCTGCCTGGAAACGCTGAGTATGCACATACTGAACAGATGCCATTCGTAGAGTGACACGAATATCGCACTCCCTCTGTAGCAATGGATCTGGCCTCCCGTATCTATGATAAAGGTTGAAAACAAAATATAGCGATCTTAACTACATTTTACAAATAGTGATACTCATTTTTTTGCATTCAGAATAATAATATAGAGGATTTAACTGATGTTCAGTCTAGAAGTTAAAACTATTTTGATTATAAATATGAAAAACTGGTTTTATATTAATTACTCCTAAATTATGTATATTTCAGTGTACTTCAAGAGTATACTATGACAAAAGCAAACACTTAATTTCAAAATTAAGGAGCAATGGAAGATCTATTTCATCAGTTGAAAACCTTTTCCAACTTTTGAAAAACAACTACTATTTTATGTAGGAACAAACCATCACATAAATACTTTCAAGAATAGATGTAGATTGAAATAAAAAACTATTTTTCCTGATAAGCCATGTACATTGCAGGACAAAGAAAAGCTAAAAACTGTAAGTTTATGACTGAAAATGTTGAAAGTCTCATTTAAGTCATAAGAATCCAAAGCAGAATTATGCTGACCTGACAGTTGTGGGTTTCAGTTTGGTTTGGGTTTTTTGGGGGGTGAGGTGTTAATGGTATTAATATCAAGTAACAATAAGTTTAAATTCATACTTATAGACTTGGAAAATCAGTGCCTCTTCACCACTTGTAGTGAAACGTTCTCTGTAAAATTCTCCATGAGCCGTAAGATCACTTAACGAAAGACTTCCAATACTTCCTTGCAGAGCTAAATCTCCCTCTGCAAAACAAAAGACAGACAATTAGGGTCCTCAAACACAGATAAGTTACTAAAACCCAAAAGTTTCTATTAGTGGGATAAACCCGTTACAAGTCATTAAATAAGTAACATTCAATTAAGCATTAAACTTCATGTTCAAAGAAAAAGCTCATCTTTCAGCTACAAAGATTATATTAACCCAAATATAACTCTATGCTTTACATACACAGTAACAGTAATATACACTATTGTTCTGCTCTAAGTAAAGTATTAAAATCCTAGCCAATCTCAGCAAAAATGATCAAGGGGATTTTGGCAACTGGGAGGGATGCGAGAATTTAAAAATCAAACACAAAAGAGCAGAGGAAGCAGTGGGAAGAGAATGTGCATCTTCCTCAGGAAACAAACACACAAAAAAAACCCAGTGAGCACCACAAAAGCATTTCAAATCACAACTCCAGTGCACACCTCCTTTTATTTTAAACTGCATACAACCTCAGCCCTCCCATCAACTCACCAATCACTTCCAAGTGAGCCGCAAGTTTTGAAACACTGGCTTTAGCAAGCTCACTAGTTGTCTTACTCAGTACTAGCGATAAGGAATGGACCTGGTCGAACAAAACGGGAACAGGTTGGTATTAAACAATATGACTTTGTAGCTGGAACATCTTCTTGAGTTTTTTTTCAAGACAATTGCACTGTAACACATAATAGCAAACAAGAATTATCTGATTGGGAGTCACTGGAGGAAAGCATTCTTTTTACTTCCTTCTTTGCACAGTAACAGGTCTCCCAAGCAACTGGGAACGATCATGTCATCAACAAATCCTAGCACTGTTATCTTTGCCCTTTCTCTTTCAAGACTTGTCATTTTTAAGTTAGACTGCAGGACCCCTGGGCAAAACTATATATATAGACATACACATAATTACTTTTTTAAATACATGTTTATACATATATATGTATAGACATGTATGTATAAATATTTATAAAAGTACAGATGTATTTTTTTAAATGAACTCCATAGTACCTAGACCAGCACAGTGCCCATTTCAGTACGTCAGGTCTTTAATACTGAAGCAATCTTATCGTTTAAGAGATCACAGACATTTAGTCTGTACCCTGCGTTATCCCAGGGAAATAACAGTCAGTGCCCACAAGACTTACACTTTCCGTAGACTCTCGGGCACAAAGCGGACTGGATGGAGCTGGGGGGGGTGTGTCAAATTCTACCCGTGGGAGCTCCATTGGATGAACATGGAGCATTCTAATTCAGCCTCCCTTCAAGTGACACACACGTGTCTAGGGAGGGTCACAGAGCAAGGGAGCCAATCATTTCGCAAATGTTTTGCTTTTCTCCAACTTCTGCACTATTTTTAACTACATCTACGCACTCTTTAAATCTACTGTTTCTGAATTTATGCATGTTCTCTACTAGAATATAAACATTTGATTTAAATGTCACCTTAAGTTTCTATAAAGCAGACGTTTTTATGACAGACAATCCAATTACTATTTTGCATCTCAAGTATACCTTCAGATCCAGCTTAGTGTTTACAGGCTCTTGGGCTTGAGAAGCTGACAAGGTATTTATTTCTGATTTGATTGTCTGCTGAGTATCTTCAGGTTGCAGCTTCATAGCATGGTTATCAGCAGTGGATCCAATCCCAAAGAAATCCAGTATCACTACCCAAGTTTGCAAAGTTATTAAGACATCTAGACAATTAAAATCAACATCTACACTACGGTTAATTTTGTTATAGCGAGAAGAAAATTCAGGATGTTTTCTATCCACTAGAAATATATTGATATGAACTAATGAATCATCAAAGTTACTTTTTCCACAGGGCAACTTGGATCTGTCTGCTGTTGGAGAAGGAGGTGGAGTCAGAGGATACTCAGAATCAGCATCTTCTTTTTGCTTCTTACGAGAGGCACAAACTGGTCTTTGGTATAGCTGAAAGACATTAGGTGCTTCTTCCATATGGGAAGGTAGGGAACGTGGCATATCTGGACATTCTACATTGGATACCGAGGGACAAGACTGTGAAAGATATTCCTTATGTGCTAAACTGGATGGCTTGGGTGCTCCACGGGACACCATGAGATTCTTATACATAGAGTCTGGGTTTTTTTCCAGAAGATCTTCCATTAGCAGAGAACGCAAGGCAATCTGAATAGACAAAGTCTGAGGATGATCTTTAGCAAACTCAACATCAAAATCCTGAAACTTAAGGCTGACAAGGCCTTGCGCACCAAGGGTAAGATCACCACTTAACTGAACCTGGAGCTCTGAGATATGAAAGTTTGCTTGAATCTGAGTAAAAGATTTTGTTTCCCTGACAGCTAACGACTTGTTTGGAACAGAATTAAAACTAGAATGGCTGAACAAGCCATTTTCCTTCCGTTCACTTGAGAATTCTGTGCCTGTACTATGAAGTGATGCTGAAGGAGAACTATGACAAGTTGAAGATAGGGAAGTGCTCGGAAACTTGTTCAAGTCTTCACTGTAAATTAAATTATCCAGAGTCTGAAGGACTTGTTCATACACATGTTTTGCTAACACCACCTACAATGTAGAAAAAAAAAAAATAATCATGTTAGGGCTCTCTATATTAGTAAAAATCACTACACATATTTTAAAACTCCCAAGTGGAAAGAATTTCAAATCAGGCAAATTTTAAGCTTTCCACAAGTAAAAAATAATCCAGAACAAGGTACAATGCAAAGCTGAAGCAAACAATTCCTCTGTATTAGTTCTGTAAGATGACACAATCTGGAAACATACTGGATAGGATGTTAGAAATTGTATTCCTAGGCAAAAAGTATCTACACAGAGTTCGTTAAAAATAATTCACCATACAAGTTAGCCTTAATTTACCATGTTGAGATTACACAGTAACATATGGAAAAACATTCTATGTAGCCATCATTGTTTGTCTCCTTAGCTTCAGAAGTTTCAGTTTCCTCTATTTAAAATCTCTGCTCCTGCAGAGATTTTTTCAAGATAATGGCATTTTAATTCTTAGTTTCTACTAGAACTGCAAATAAACATATTTGGACAGTGACACATTTATTTTTCCTTCCGTGATAGGTGTTCAGAGTAAGCAGAAGTTAGACCAATTCATAAAGATGTCTAAAATGCCCCGAAACAAGGTTAAATTTTAGTCATTGTTATTATGTCTTAAGACTCTCTCTTCTAACCACATGTATATGGAACCAATTTCTAAACTAATAACATGTTAAACCTCAAAAAATATTTGCCTCAAAATTACTTCTTCTATGCAGGGAAATACTTCTATATTGACAGTGGAAATACAACATTGCTATACCTGAAGCGGGTTCACAAATTTCCCTTCAATCTTCATAATGCTTGATATTCCAACGTCTTCATTACTCAGAGGAAAAGTTAAATCCAAATCTCTCTCCAGTGGTATCTTTTCCAATTTAAACTGGATGATGGTGTTGTTCAGAATGTGGAAAGCTGTTAAGAGAAAGTGAAATTAAAACAACATTATTATAAGTGAACTGGTTATCGTATACAGACTGTACAGCAGAGATAACATAGTAGCTAACTTGCTCAGAATCTCTTAGCAACGCTAAAATATGTCTATATGGCTACATTTTGTTAAAATTTCTGCACAAAAGACACTACTGAGTTTTTGCTTAGGAGACTAAAAATGAATATAAATAAAATAACTTGTTCACTGTAATTGAGCAGTATATTTCAGGAGGATGAGCGATACAGAGTATACAATCAGACATACGGTCAATACACATTTTTAGTGCCATCTACTACTCATATTAAAATGAGTCCTCCGATTAACATACCATGGCCTTTATGTAATGATTCAAAGAAGTCATGACGAGTAAAAAGGGGTTCTTCCTGGCTATTAATACTGGCAGGACCTGAAGAAGAATGCAGCCCATGAGATATTTCACTTGCAGGCTCCTTCTTGCTCGAAAATTGACTGCTATTTAAAGAATACATTTTAATATCTTTGATTTCAACTTGCAGTCTATCACTTGTAGATTCATCTTCTCCTGGTACAAAATTCTGAATAGATATTTGTCCTAGATGACCTACAAGCAATTCAGAGCTACCAGGCTTTCGAGGTATTGAGACAATCGGTGATTCAATGTTTACATTTAATATAAGCTTAATAGTATCAGTTTTGAGAGGCTGAGATCCAAACGCATAGCTTTCATTATCTTCTAAGTTGGCAACATCTCTTGATCGTGGTGTCGTATCAAACAAAGAAACCATTTCACTGTATTCAGCAGTTTTAGTTGCCAAGACTGTAGTAACTTTTGAAGCTGCGCTTTTCAGCATGCTGCGGAAATTCTCTTCCAATTCATCCATTGACAAAGTTAGTTCTTTCAAAAATTTAGCTGAGTGGTTGTAGTGTAAGGAGGCCATTTTGAGGTTGAGAGAACATTCCTCTTTAGACCTTTCTGTGAAAGTGAAACTTAAAGCATCTGGAAGGCTATTTCCATCATCAAGTCTAAAGAATAAAGACTCAAAGTAATCTACGTCACCAATGAGATTTTCATACCTTACTGTATTCCCTATGCTGACAACATACTGATTCTTAACACTATCTTGCGTTAGGTCCATAAGGTGAAGGCATCCAAGAGAGCCATTTACATCAAGTTTACTACACATGGAGACATTGACTTTGGTGCCACCAATACTGGCTGTTGCAATTTTTCTGCCATATTTTTCTCCATTCGTCATGGCAACTGTCCTGAGGAGGAGTATATTTAACCAGTGAATATCAACTGCTACCTCTGTATTCTGTACATAAGTAGACTGGAAGGTTTCCTGTTCCCTCCAATCTCTTTCCAAGTCAGTTATTAAAGGCTGAGGACTAGAATCTTCTTTCTCCTTTGGGAAAGATTTCTGGAGAAACCCAATCAGTTCAACAATAGTCTCTGGATTAAGGATGATATCCAGGTTGTTCACCTGTACAGAGATCACCTGCAGACTGCTGTCCAAATTCATCGATGGGCACTCTGCACTCACAAACTGATACTCTAACTTTATCAGGGACTCTTGATCTTTTCCATTGTTACCAGATGAAGTATTTGAGGCCGTACTGCACCTCTCTGCCAAACTAGCTACATCAATGGGACGTGTATCATATGGTCCATAAATCGGGGACTGAGCCCTGCTGTCTCGAAGACTTCCTGTTGGCACATCAAAACTCAGATTCTTATGAGAAGCCATCAAAAGATCAAAATCTGTTCCGTATGTTTGCATAGTATCAACAAGTAACAGGCCATGAACAGTCAGGGACACTTCTGCATCGTATGGCCTTTTCACAAAATGGGCATTGGTGCCAAAAACCTTGAGTACAGAGATATATCGTCCATTACTTTCAACACCCAACTGCATACAGTTTACTTTGAATTCAGCCAAAAGCAGCTGAGATTCAACAAGAACTTCCCTGGTATGTTGCTCTAGCATTACAACACTCTGTGTTAGATTCATTACAGAATCATGCAAACTGCCACGCTGGTCTACCTCTGCAAAAATCTTGTCTTGCCCTAAATGTAGGGCATCAGAAGACTTAGTTTCAGATGTACTCAGCTGGGTACAACAGTTCTTCAGAGCCGATATTTTGTCTTCATTGATATGAATTTTCAAGTCTGGCAGAGTGCCAGATAAGACAGCTCCTGGGTATTTTGGGTCAGACGTGTATATCAACCTGCGCTCCAACTGCAGGTGAACATTGAATTTTTCTACCACATGAGTAGGACCCACATCACTATCTTGAACATGTTTCCAGTTGTCTTTCACTCGACCCACCATGATCTGAAGGT
>NW_009647670.1:677723-693845 GCF_000708025.1 Charadrius vociferus
ATCTCTCATACATTTTTTTACTCATTAAGTGTGCTTGTAGCTGCTCTTCACTTATTTCTACTCCAGTAAATTCAGACATTTTGATGCCACTATTAGTGTTAGATTCCGGTGGTGGAGTATTGGGAGGAGTTGCAAGTGGTGTTTTATATTCCTCATCACTCAATTCATTGACTTCCAAAGAAAAAGTATCTGCACTCCTTTTAGATTCTTCTGTGGATTAAAAGAGTAATAGTAAATAAACATACCCAGAAATGTCCTCGCCCCCCTTCCACTGTCACTTTTTTGTTTCTCAACAAGAAATTTACCATGTTTCTTTTAAATACATGCAGATGTCAGTTACAACACATTACAGAATCTATTAGAAGATGCTATTGTTTCATTTTTTAACCCACTATTACTACATGATTTACTTTTGATCACCTTGTTTTAAAAAAAATTTAAAAATTCCCTTACTCTGCCCATGCTATTCTTTCAATCCTAAACTCACAACCAACTGAAAGTTAAGAGCTACTTAACTGCAATATACATATGATCAGAAGTTTTTGTCCAATTAAGTTTATTGCCTGATACTAACTTTCATTTTATTGTTATAAGAAAAGGATTTTTTTCTACTCTATAAAGCAGGAACACCCCCCAAAACCTTCCTGTTCTTTTTTACCTTTTTTTTTAAGCCCAAGCTACTCTAAACAGCTCAATGCCTCAATTTCACAAGGAAATACAAATCAATCTTTATGCCGATTTGTGTTCTTTTTCTAGTTCGCCCTGAGACAGAATTTACTAAAAAGGAAGCAACTAAAACCTTGCAGAGATTAGTTAGTGTTAGAAAAGATACAATGATTCAGACATCCAGAGTAAAAACACTCCACTGTAGACAATTTTGGGCTTGACACCTCAACTTTCCACTGCACCACAAAACAGCTCATCCTATAGCTGTACTTTTTAAAAAGGGAAATGAATACCACGTAGATATCTCTTCCATTTTTTATTTTAACATATCCTCACACACCATAAAAGTTCTGCTAGATTTTAAGTAGGTCTAATTTTATTTACAAGTTCCACTGTACTTTCTTTTTAATTTTCCTGTGTTGTTTTCCTAGTGAAATAGGAAAGAAGCAATGATTTGTTTAAGCAGCAATGCTCTTAACTTTTGATACAAAGGACATCAATTTTCCTTTCACTTTTATTCTTGGCACATATGTGCCAAGGACAGAGATCCATGTGACTCCAAAACTGGAGGGCTTATTTAAAGCATGCTTCCACTGGGAGTACTGTCCCCAAAAAGCATTCAACAGCTAAATCTTATACCACTCCAAGTCAAAATCAAAACTATGGTCAAGTCCCTGACACGCTAACTTCACACCTGTTCACTGCCTTCAAGAGGTTCAACATATCACAGGGGAGCCTTTAACTTAAACATGAATTGCAAAACAATCCCAAATCCCCAACAAAACAAAAAAACGTGCACCCTCCCCCCCTTATTTTTAAAACTGTACATCAATCTTAATTTAAAAATTATTGATAATATAATTATTATGTGAAACTCTATGCATATAGAGTGGAAAAAACCTTAAGACATCTCTACTTTCTATACAGACAGAAGAGTTCCTGGGAGAAAGTGAAAAGAGGAAAGCTGCAATAATTCTAGATTGTACCTTGAGAATTGGTAAGTAATATTCTTCCCAGATCTACAACAACTAGCACTGGATCCACAAACTTGAAATCATCAGGAAAGATCACCTGAGGGGCAGAAATATCAAGGCACACAGTCCAGCTTTTGCTGTTTTCCTGAAAGTTAAGGAAGATATAATAGCCCGTAAGAAATAGTCTCCACTCACATACAAAAAAAGGCATGTCAAACAAATCAATTTAGTTAGCCACTTTTTCAGCTGAAGAGCTAACCTTCAGTCATACTGAAGTTTGGCAGCTTGTTAAAGCACAGACTCCCATTACGGTCAATGAAGAGACATTTTCAGTAGGTGAAACATCCCATCCTACAATAGCCCTCACCGGAGGGACTTCCCATCTCCAAACTGAGGGGAGTGAACCCACCTGCATAGCTAAGAGAAGGCATCTACCTTTTACATGACACTGGATCAGAAACATCCTTGTCAAGGCTATCCTTAAATACAACATGTGCTAGACTGCTTTATCAAACATCAAACTATTACTTTTTCAGAACAAATATTTTTTCATTTTACTGAAAATGATATAAAAAAACTATTTTGCATCAATATAGCTAACTCCAAAGTTAGGGATTAATGATACTGATACATATACTAATATTACTTGAAAACTGAATGAGCAAAACCAAATAAAGGTGGGGCAATTTTTTAATTTAGAAAATGACCTTTAAATACGTTACACACAAATTCACTAAGTTGGACAAACAGAGCTCCAGTGCACACTGGAGCCATTAAATTAGCATGAAGTCATCTCAGTAATGGGGTAAGAACAGAAAAATACTATTCTGCCATTATTCACAACAGGTCTACACCACAAAAATGGACTGTTTGACAGCAAAAGGAATACTACAGTAACACACGTAAAACTCCCCACTTTCTTAAAAAGAGCACCACACAAACAAACAAGAAACCCCTACTCTTTAGAGCTTCAAGCCCTAAAACATAGGGCAAAAAGCCTGTGTAAGCATTTTGGGGGCAAAAACTTACAATGAAGTCTCCTACTAGTAAACGATCAATGGTTTGCCTGATTTCAGCTTTTGTCTGCATTTTCAGCTTGTTGTACTGTCTTCTGGCAGCTTCAGCCACTCTTGCCTCTAACTCAGACTGATATCCAAAACCTGCAGAAGAGACACAAAACAGACTAGGTATAATTTTGTTCATCTGTTACTGAAACAGGAAAAAAAAGACAGAGAAAAAAGAAAAGATCTATTTTAAATTTTAGCAGCAAAATATTCTGCTAACTGACCCTCAAAAAACCCGTTGTTCTCCATCAATTTCAAGGAGAGATTACAGAAACAGTCCTCCTTATTTATGCGTTTTAATTTAGGCAGCATGAACATCCACCATGTGGTATCACAGCAACTTGCAATTTTAAGTTAGAAGTTTCATGAGTCTGCCCAAGCAAAATTCCCGATTTAATTAAACAAAGAAACAAACAAAAAAATCATCCATAGAATCACAGAATAGTTTGGGTTGGAAGGGACCTTTTAAAGGTCATCTAGACCAATCCCTCTGCAATAAGCAGGGACATCTTCAACGTATTGGAGCAGGTCCAGAGGAGGCCACAAAGATGATCTGAGGGCTGGAGCCCCTCCACTATGAGGACAGGCTGAGAGAGTTGGGGTTGTTCAGCCTGGAGAAGATAAGACTCCAGGGAGACCTTAGAGCCCCTTCCAGTACCTAAAGAGGGCCTACAGGGAAGATGAGGACAAACCTTTTAGCAGCGCCTTTTGCAACAGCATAAGGCGTAACGGTTTTAAACTGAAAGAGGGGAGATTTAGGTTAAATATAAGGCAGACATTTTTTACAATGAAGGTGGTTAAACACTGGCCCAGGTTGCCACGGAGGTGGTAGATGCCCCATCCCTGTAAACATTCATGTTCAGGTTGGACAGGGCTCTGAGCAAGACTCAGAGTATTGCTTAATTTGGAGTGAAGATTCTTTGATTAATGCTTTATATTTCTAAAAATTAAAATAGATAAAAATCAAAGATAAGATATATCAAAGATATAATACCACCAAGCCCACCAAAAAAAACACATTAAAGGTTAACCTGAGGCATGAACCCTTCCCTTGTAGAAGAAGTCAGCTACTTTCTTAATGGCTTGTGGGTTGTAAATAATATTTAGAGGTCTGGTACTGACTTCCAGGCGCCTCTCAAAATTGCTGTGGATTGGATTTCTTTCATAAAGCATCTCAAACACTGGGGCATCCGGATCTGCAATTGAATAAAAAATGAGTTACAAAAAGCAGTTCTAAAAAAAACCCCACAAAACAAACAAATAAACAAAAGCAAAAAACATATCCCAAAGGATTTAATAACTACTTTTTAATTGATACTACTAGGAAAGTAGTACCTGTCTGAAAATTCTTCAGTGACAGAAAAGCAAGTAATATGATCAGCTTCTACAATCAACAGAATTCAACGTTTGTACACACAAAAAACATTTCCATAACTGGGGTCCTAATGTTGAACTCCTAACATTTTTTTTCTTTTTTTAAACCAAGACAAACAGCATGTGTGACTCCCATTGCAGTTTTTCTTACTCACTCTTTAAAGTCAACTTGCACGTGCCCTTATGTCTGAACAAAGCTTCTATAATTTTATCTTTACTACTTGCAAAAAGCATTTGCAAGAATTCAAACTTTAGGGACACAGTTTTGAGATTTCGAGTTTGTAGGAATTATCTCATACACTTGCTACCACCAAACATAAAATGAAATCCTTACCAGCATTTTGATTAGACATTTCTGATGACAAACTCTGGAGTCCAAAGGAAGACATGCAGCCAACCTCTTTTTGCTGGTAAGAATTTAAAAGAAAAAAGATTGTTTAGATAAAAACAACCAAGACACCTGATATAAGCATAAAAGTATTTTCTGTATCAGTCTTATGGTCACTTTATAAGTGAATTATAAATACAGTCTGAGATTATTATATGCATTTTTTTCCTTGATGTAGTCAAACAAGAGAGGGAAGCATGACTAAGAAGCTAATGCTATCTACTCAAGTGACAGACAGACTGAAGTCTGAAGTGCAAATTTCAGTCAATTCTTGACAAATGACAAAGTACAAAATACACAGGAAATTCTCAAGGAATTAGATTCAAATTTTGTTTGCTCAGAAGAGGTATTTGAAATCTTTCTTCCTAATGAATTGCTGAAAAAAGAGTTCTGCATTTCTGCTTTTAGTGTAACAGTATACAGGTGAAATAAAACCCTACTTGGATCAACCAGCTTTATGAAAAAGAACAATCACTGATTAAGCAGCAATGACGATTTTTCCAAAAATAAAATATTGTTCAACAAATCATCTTCTTCCCAACACACATAACTGTAACATTAAAGTTACAAACATACAGAGCAAACAATGAAGAGTTCTAAGAATGATCTTCAGAAAGGGAGGGGAAAACTGAGCTCAACAAGTGGAATTTTTTCTCCAAGACTTTTGTGTTCTCTTTCTGGGATAAGATACAAACCAAGAAAGAACTTGTGTTGAGTTTTGGAATATAACTATTTTCATACACACTTATGCATCCTACATAGTAACTTAAGGAGTTTTTTTGACCTACAGGATTCGGAAAAACAAGAACAGGAAATATAGTCCCTTCTGTCGCCAAATCCCTCAGAAAAAGACCACCAAGTTGAACTTTGAGAAGGGAAGAATTTCTGCGAGGAAGGGATTCTGCTAAGAGCTTTACACCTGAAATATAAATACATAAAATGCTTTTATTATTATTAATAGCACACAGCATGGCTTTTATGTAAATTTTACAGATAACAAATATCATGAAACAAACAAGTTTTTCGGAAGTGCTTATATATATTTATTTCTACTCAAACAATTGAACATGGAAATTTGGAATATATTACAATTGTGAAGTATGTATTTCTATAGTTGTCTTCCTTTCACATATAACAATGTCTAAAATTAGATTTCTGTGTTGAAAGCACTCACATGCCTGATGAAACTTATTTTTACTTGATACATCAACTTCCACAAGCTGTTTTCACATTTTCATTTTGAACTTTGTTTCAGTACAATAATTTAAAGAATTAAAAACAAAAACCAAAGGAAGGTCTAAAGGCAGACAAAGCTCTGGTCTTTTTTAAGAACAGAAATTGACTTAATACCTGAAAACTCCAGCTGCATAAAAGCAGTCTCCTCAGCATGCACCACCTTCTTCTCCTTATGCAACAGAGTGAAAGAGCCACCCTGCAACTGTAGATTTAATTTAGCAAAAACATGATCTCTCTTTGTAAAGGTATTCATGCTAGAAGCATCTGCAGCAGGATCAAAAAATTCATCTGCACCTAATTAAAAAAAAAACAAACACAAAACAACAAAAGAATACATTAAATAAATCAAGTTTCTGAAAGGCTACTGAAGAACAAAAAAGTTTCTCTGAATTTGAAAATATGGATTTCCTCAGGTTTCGGGAAGAAAAATAGAAACAAAAAATAAAGCACATATACCTTCTTTCTTAACAAAACTCAGGTTACACCAACTACTGAGATTTTTTAACAGGTTTAGACAGGCTCTGCTGCTTAGGTACATTAGTTGCCACACATAATCTTTTAACAGTACAGAACCAGAGTTTTTTCTATTCACCTTTACCAGGTATTGAACTATGGTAGCGTCAGCAGCCTTAAAAAGAAAGAGAAAACCCTATATTCCCATACCTAGTATGTCTTCTGGACTCCACTGTTCCTTTGGGTCTGGCAGCAGCCCTTCAAAAGGTTCACCTTCGTATGTTTGCTGAGTATATCCATACCAACCTCCCCAACCAGGAAACCAAGACTGAAGATACTGCAGCATTCCAGTGCTACTGCCATGTGGAGATTCTGCCGTTGGGGAACCTCCAGGGGAATCAGGCAGCGGCTCTTTAACACTCTATGTTTGAACATCGAAGACATACACATTACAGCTGATCAGTGAAAGAATATCACAACTGTACAAAAAAGTCACAATAAAAATACAATTTCATTTACTATTTACTCAGCACTCTTCAGTATATCAGCACTGATATTTTCAATCAATACTTAGCCTATTAGGAGAGCAGCAGCAAAGAAATAACAAACATATCACCAGTTAAAACTGCTGCGTGTTCATATGTGAAGCCCTATGGCATTATTTAAATCTTAGCCTAGAAACACTAAACCAAATGAGAAGTCATTGGACACCATAAAACACAGCCCTACATTTTAGCAACTGTATTTGAAAGAGATGACACTGTACTGTTACAGAGATTAGTTCATATTTTATGCAGAGTGCTCAGAAAGCCATTTAAATGAGCCTCATTTCTGCCATATATTTATTTTGGGAAAATACTCATTATAGGCCCTTATTTCCACACTCCGTTTTTACGATGAATACCTGCCCTAGGAATTCTGGTAAGGATACTATTGAGGAAGATCATCATATGACTAGACAAAAGATTTCACTGTTCAAGTGAAACACCAGTAAAAACTCGAGGGACTGAGCACTGTCTGCAATTTTAGCATTAATGCCACAGTTCTAAATCAAAACAACTACCTGCTAACACTCCCCAGCAGAACAGAACACAATACCTCAGAATAATTCACTTAAAGATTTCAAAAGTTACCCTGTATGCAGAATGTTCCTCACCTCAGCTAGGTCATGAAATTTATCATGAACTATCTCATACAGTATCTTCAACTCTTCGTAAGTTTGCTCATCTTCAATACGAAGCATTTCTGCCTGAAAAGACAAAAAAGGTAAAGTAACTGCACCAAAAGAATATAGCATCTTGTTCACAAATGTGTCAAACTTCTCTGCACTAAGTTAGAGATTCATAGAAAAAACTAACATGGCATTAATGATAGTATCCAATAAACAAAAGTCATGTAGGCAACCGTAACACTGACATTCCTCCATATTACAAATAAAGTTTATTTGCATTGTAAAATGCATTGTTTTAACACTTTTCATGGTAAAAATTCCTTGCCCAGCTATATTGTCCTATCATTCAACAAAAGCAAAGTTTGCAGCACAAAACTTAAGCCATGGAAAATAACTCGATTCAACACAATGACTTGCTTATCCAGGAGCAAAAAAAGCTTCTATCTTGAGTAAAGAAGGTAGAGGAAATGAACTTGCATAAATTAGGGCAACGAAGTATTCACACTCAGTTACTTAGACATGTTGTCTCCTTTGTACTGATTCGGAAGTTGTTTGTGGAAGCTGATGATTCACCACCCAAGTCTAAAAAATATACCATGGAACAAGAAAGCAAAAGGCCTTTTTCCAGGCCAGTATCATTGCCCTTGTTACATTTCACAGCTCTGCTGAAGACAATACACACTATATGAAGGTAAAAGTCTGCTGCTTTGCCACGTGGTATAAAATTTCCAGTACACCGACCTACTCCTACAGTTCACATCTAAACAACATACATAATGATTACATACAACTTAAAGTATCAGTAGAATCACACCTGTAATTAAGGTGAGGTACATGGTGCCCTGAGCTGATTTAACGAAGAAGTCCCAGTACACCTAGCAGCTAATGATAAAACGCAGCTAATTATAGTTCATTGGTTTTATTCTTTCTGAAGGAGGACACAGGTTCATTATTAGGGGCACTTTCCCTCTAAATTCTTCATCCTAAAATCAACTGGGGGAAGACAAAAGAACAACAAAGTCCCCCTCAAAACCACTGTCAAGTAGCCACAATTTTTCCCACATTATCTACCCAACCATATGGGTGACCTGACACACTTCCGATATTTAAATACTTTTTGAGTCTACAAGAGAACACGAGATAAGAAAGCATGTCACAGACTGACATGAGCATTCTATGAGAGTTAATTCTATTTTTGGTGAAAAACAGTTACAGCTCAAGAAGAAGACAGCTTTTTGCATAGCAAAACAAAAACACAAGAACCCTGCTGCAAACACACCTCCCACAAGCCCAGGTTTCAAGCACTAAAAACTCAGATGTGGTCAAAAGACAGTCTGTTCAGTGAAAATGGCCTGCAGTAAAACTAAGATGTTTCTAAATTAGAACAGATTTTAAATTTGAGAAGATTAAACAAATCAAGTCTAAGATGATTAATCAACACTAGAAAACTCAGACCTAAATACCTGCTCTGCCGTAGACAGTGGTTCCCCTTTCAACTTGCTGTAATACATGTCAGTGTAAGATACTGCATCTTGGGCCCGATGTAATGCGAACTCCCAGGTAGAACGCTGTCTCTGCTCCCTGATCTCCGAAAGATTAGCATTCAAAGCAAAGATCCACCATTCTCGGCAGCTGAAACATTTCAAAATTACTGTGTTACCAGTATTTAAAAAAAACTCATACTGGTAAAAGGTCCAGAAGAGGTTCAGTTAAAAAACAGAGGACAACTGGTCAGAAAAAGCACTAGTATTAGAGACAGCATATCTGGGCTAGTTCTAGAAATTATGTAGAACAGTGGTCTGCGAAGTCCCCACCACTTCAGCAGGGTTTAGTATAGCTGTTACATATCAGGCATAGACAACAAAATGTTGAGTTATATAGACCTCTGGTCTGAACTGGTACCATCTTTCCTATTCACCATTAAAAGAAACTTAACAGGAGCTCTTCCCACAAAGAAAATTTCACACCACCACAGTGTGCGCATGTGGGTAGAACCTTCAACTTAATTTCAGTTCTTGGAAGCTGTGAAAGAAGGATTTAAAATAAATTTATTTTTACCTGAGGCTTTAAGTTTGAATTACATCTGAATATTTAAAATTAATTTATGAGGTAGGGGAACAAAACATGAAAACTGGAACTCTAATATATGATTATTATCTACCTTTTTAATATTTGTCTTCATGCTAGTCTCCCTAGTTTAGTTTATAATATCATATTAACACCACCATATATGTAGATATACTTACTTCTCTGTTACTGTAACCTTTGGTCTCCACTTCCTGAATTTAAGCTGTCGTTCCTTTCTAGCCAATTCCTTTAAGAATCCCATGATCTGCTGATACTGCATCTTTTAGTAAAACAATACACAGATCAATTAGGCAATATTGGGAGTACTCTCGGAAGCAAAGGGGAGGAAAAAACAAAACAAACAAAAAAACCAACCACAGGTTCAATTTATCTGTATCAATGGCCTGCATATGGCTTCAGAATTAAGATTAATGTTAATCATAATTCATAATTTGGTTCTCCAATGTCATGTATCTCCTCCCAGTACCTAGTGGTTAATGTGTGACATTCATTTTACAGGCATCCTTACTTACAAACACACAGAATGAAATCGCCTTCCATGTCAGATTATCAACCTAACATCAGCTGAAACTGTTCAGTCTATTGACTAAAAAACCCCATATACATCCCTCCTATTACTACAATAAACAAACAAGAATGTAATTTTTTTTTCAATAACCAGTTGTAGTAAAATAATGAAATAATTTGGAATGCCTGGTTTTAAACTTATATAGTATATGCCTTTCAGTCACCTCTAAAACTGAATCTTTAAGAAAGTATAAATTTTATGCTTCAATAATTGGTATTTAAGCTGTTACAAACACTGCCAGTTTTATGACTCCTACAGGTATTTCACTGTTTGAATCGGCAACTGTTTCTTAGAGATCAATAATTCAAGATGGTATTTTACCAGCAGAATCTTCAGAAGCACTGACATACAAACTACAGTTGCAGCACAGGGGAAGGAAAAAATATACTCTTTGTCAAACTACCAATTTGAATTTGTAGGCATTGTGATAAGCAAAACATAAAGGAATATTTTCTTTAATCAGTCATTCTGACCATAAAGCAGCGTGCAATATGGCATACCCAAGCAATCTTGAAGACTATAGTTTGGACACCCAACACAGCATTACAAATTGAACAGCACAGTGTTCACGATGGCCTCATTTACCCTGCTCCTCAACAGTCTCTGTTTCAGATGCAGTGAGTTAAATGAAGATGGTTGGTATTTACCTGTGAAAGCTTCAAGGGTATAGTCTCAAGCTGAATGTCACACTCAAGCCGCGGAGTCTGGCGTGATCTTAAAGGCTCCTTAGAACAATTTCTCTTAAGAAGAGCAGAAGTGCATAGAGGTTCCATGATGTAATTATGAGCACGACTTTCCATACTTTTATCCATTGCTTCCTGTGGGTTACAAGCAAATTTATTCCGTAAGAAATAAGTGTACACTACTTGTTAGGATGTTATTAGGTTTCATATACTAGAATACACTTTATTAGCATGCCAGTCCATTGAAAAATCCCCTTAAACATGTACTCTCTTCAAAGGTAAAACAAGGTATTCCACAGCAGACCCTTTGCAGGTTGCACATATATCCTATCATTACAGCCTGAAACTATAAACTTCTGTTGCCCTTAAAAGCACTAGATCAAATAAATTCTAAGTCAATTAGGTTTGCAATACAGAAAGGAGACAACAGTAAAAATCACTCTCTCGTATGCCAAATCTCTCTCTTGTACCTGTAGCTGACCAGGAGGCAGGTCACCCAATAAAGTGCAGCTGGTGTCCCAATAAACACTGAAGTCAGCAACATCCAGCTGTTTTTTCCGCATCAGCTTCTCTACCTGAAGTAGAAAAAGTGGAATAAAGTCAAGATCACACACCAAGTGCCATGTAGTTTTTAGTTCTACATACTCAATAAACAATATGAAATGGCCAGACTCAATTTCTTACAATAACCACATTATTAAAATGCCATACATCATACTAAATATTTACTAGCACCCATAAAATACAGCATCACATCTTAGCTGTTGTGAGTTCTTGTACAAAAAGTTATACTTACTGGTTCAAACACCGCATTTTGCATTGATACATTTTTGATGCATATGCCAAACGCATATGGCTGCAAAGGATTTGTGACACCATCTTCAAACCTCAAATGGACATCTTGAATTTTTAACTAGACAGAAAAAAAGCCATTACTAGAGATAACTATTTACATCATTAGAGTGGATAGCAGTACTAATTACTGATGTAATTTAATATTTAATTCCTGCAGTTCTCCAACACATTTCAGGTACTTATTTAGACCTCAGAGAAATACTATTCCTCACTTCTGTTTTTGTATTCTCTGGCTCCATCTTCTCAGATACCACTAGGCCCTGCCCTTCTCCCAGAAAACAACTAGCCACTTTCACAAGACAGTGTACTTTATTATGCTATCCTACTATCCTACAGTCTGAAAAGGGACTGTCATCTGCTAAACATCTACCTTTGATTTACTATTTCTTTCCTGGTGACTACACAATGGTGAAGCACAGTGGGCACAGGTAATTCTTAACAAGTGGGAAAAGCTCTACAATGCAAAGGCTTACTTCAATGTTTTCCACAATTCTTGTGACTACAGATGCAGTAACTGAGTACCAGTAAGACTCCCCTTTTTGTTGTCGTTCTTTCTAAAAGAGAAAATAGGGATAAGCATTAACCACCACTGTACCACCTGGTCAGGAAAAAATATACCTGGTTACACTGAAATTACTGTGAACAGGGAGAAAGAAAAAAAAAAAAACCAAACACACCACCAAGAAGATTTCAGTATCTCCAACATATGTGGGGCACACAATGTAATGGGGGTGAGGCAGATGTTGCGCTATGTTAGCATGTATGAATCAAATTCTAACTTAGTTTCCTATGCATTTTTTCTCCTACTTGTTAGGAGACTTAAATGCAATCCATCTACCATAGTGCTTTTTTCACCATGAAAGACAAATGTGACTCACTTTCCATTTTTCTTCAAGTGCAAGAAGAAGGGCTTTCTTGTGTTGTCTTTCTTGCACCTTCTCCCTTTCTTCATCAAAATCATCTTTTTTTTCCGGTGCACCAATTAAGTGCAGTTTTGAGACAGATATCACCCATGGATCCACATGTGGGCGATAAAAAGGTATCTGTAGTGTTATTTTGCCAATGAAACCTAAATATACAAAACAGAGATGCTATCAGATTCCTGTGTAAACATACTTTATCATACTTGGAAAACCTGAAAGAAAAAGTGGTGTAAGAAATAAAGAAGCTAAAATAGAACTGGATTACCTGAAAACCAGGTTACCTTACTTGTTCAAGTTTCTGACTCACAGGTAAAGGTTCTTCTAAAATATGCAATACTTCCTGTTTATAAATATTCATCCTGCACACACCAGCAAAATACAAACCTGCCTTCACTTCAAATGGTAATTCCAGTTCCTTCAAGGCATCTTTCTTTAATGGCAAGTTTTCCAATTCAACTGCACCTATAGAAAGCAGCAAAAAAAAAAAGACAAGTCTGTTAAACAAAATTATGTTAAAGAATGCCAGCGTTAATATTATAAGCCTAAAATTACTAGCATCATCTTTTAAAGAAAAAAAAAAGCAAACAGGATTTCATGAGAACAGCCAACCTACCACTTCAAGTTGTGCTGCAGTTGCAATGGTTATTTAATATACTTGTTGATTTTCCAATGCCTTGTGCTCAAACTATTTGATGAGATCATCTAGAAGCAATCTTCTGCAAGGTTTTAAATCTGAACTTTATTGTAACCAAGGAGAAAGCCTCTCCCCTTTGTCTTTTCAAAACAGATACTTCAAGTATTTTCTCAGTATTACAAAAAACATGCATAGACAAGCTATGAAGTGTTATAAAATATTCTCTCAAAAAAAAAAGCAGATAACAGCAGCAAAAGGTAAATTAGAAAGCACTGAACATAACATGACATAACATAAACCATGACTTTTAATGACAGGGGAGTAACTACAAGCACCAAAACGTAAGAGATAAAGACTACAGAATAATTCCTGCCACGGTCCCTCAACAGGAAAGCTGCTGAACAATATTAAGAAAAATGACAGTCTATACTCTATAAATTAAACATGCTGATAAGATATGCTAAGCATACTTTTGAAATTTTCATATAAATTGGTTTAACAAGGTTGATAAAAAGCAACAAAGATAGGAACACAAGAGAATTTACTATTAATTGTAAAGTGCTAGCACATAACTCTGTATTAAAAGGATTTATACAAATGTTAAACACAATATTAAGTGATTGTTTCAATTCCATCTTCCAGTTATTACAAAAACATAACATTTTTTTTTTAAATCACAGTGTGAAAACACTACAGAAAATACCACAAAGCCTCACCCTTTAGAAGAGCGACTGAAAGTTGGTCTGTGTTCAGGTTATTGACATATTTGCCCAAATAGGTGTTGAGGACCCAGGCTACCAATCCTTCCAACATGACTGTCCTAGAAGAGGGCAACTAATGTTTTTCTGTCATTTTCTGGATTTCTGTTCCATAATTACAGTCTCGCTCTGAAAGAAAAGACATGAAGAAAATGATTGTCCGAAATACACACTCTCAGAAGAGCTGACATACTGCTATAACTGTAATTTTTACTGTAATCAATCTAAAAAGCAGTAAAAACACTAAGCTTGATTTCCACCTTAAAAAACCGCTTTATGCTTTGCCCGTTAAGTCTCAAATCAACGTTGCATATAGAGCTTTGATGATTACAGACCGCTCCCACTTGCAAATAAAGTTCATCTTTCTATCCTTTTTCTAATCAAAACACTGCATTTTGTTGCCATAATCAACAAGGCCAATCTACAATCCTCTTCCAGAAAAAGGAGGACTAAAATTCCACATTGATGGGAAGCAGTTTTGCACTGGCCTCCTCAACTTCTGCTGCCAGTATTTTCTTCAAGTTGCCAGCATTCTGTTTTTGCAAGCCTGGTCTAAAGCAACAGCACAGAGTCTTCCACTGTATTTTTGTAGAATTCTTATATGACACCTGTGAAACAACTCACCCTTTTTTTGGGAAGACTATGCGTGAGAAGTAATCAGATACAAGCTCCATAAATAGCTCATCAACAGTTACTCTAACAGGTTTTCACAGATTACTGCATCAAGGAGGGGAAAAAAGCTACAGCAGAAAAGCAACACTGGTCATACACATAAATGTTTCCCTTCATACTCTTCTCCAGCCCTTGCTATTTCAACTAGTGTGGTAATCAGACCATTAAAACCCCTAAGTGCCTGTTCAAGCTTTTAACCAGTGAATTGCAAAACTACTATTAGCTTCTGCAAGGGCAAGATCAAACATGTTATTACAGTAAGGAAAAAACATACAGGCCATATCTTGTGGTTAGAATGCAGTAAGCGTTATCAGTCCTGTGTTTAGAAAAGTCTCCCAACCTCACGTACCTCCCTAAACCAGTGTATGTAAGGTTAAGTTCCACTGAGCAGAAGAGCAAGCTATGTCAGACTTATTTACATCTGACAGCAGAATAAAATGACAACTTTGAGAATTACATTTTAAATTTTATGTTAAGATTCAGGGTTTTCCCATAATGAAGTTTGCTTTACTTTAGGCACCCCTATTTAAACCTTTATTTCTTTAAAAAAAAAAAAAAATCCAGTGAAAACATTTAACTAATACAGTTAAATAATATAACCAAAAATAAGAAAATAATGAAAGGCTTCTCCTAAAGGCTGCAAAGTGAAACAATACTGTCATGCAGAACATTGCATTCAAATAAAGCATATCTTCACATTAAGCATATTTAAAATTTTTATCTTCGTAAATTTCTCAACATTTTTCAAAAACAATAGCATTATTCCACATAACAAAGACTGAGCATTTGGACACATGGGGCCACCACCTTAGGTTTTTATTCTAATAAAATTGACAAGAAAGCTGAAGTTCAAACACAAGCAAATACAGTAATCCTTGTCATGTTACCCTTAAAAAAAAAAGAGTAAATAAAGAAAACTAGAGGTATAAGGAACCAAATCAGACAAAAGATCTTGAAGAACCATTCAGAAACAGAAGAGAGGTTAACATCCCAGTGACTGAGAACCTCCAGTGCATGAACAATTCCACACCTGAAGTCACCCTAAGAACTGTATGTAAAGTAAATCACCACTTTAACCTAAACTTGTGGAACATAACTATTTAGGAATCTTTCAAATGTTTTAAGGTTTTTACATTTGTAACTTTCTAGTCCACTGCTGTGCCACTGGAAAGAAAACCAAAACACTTATTTTCTATGACAGCGTTTTTATTTTCCGAGCATACAGGTTAAAAACGGAACAGTAAGCGCTTATCAAGATGAGAATCAAAGTCCATACTAGGACCCCACTCAAAGCTGACTCACTTTTCCCGGAAAAACACGCAGTTTTCCCAAGAGGGCGGACGAGGCAGGCCCTGACGGAGCGGGGCCTGGGTGCGCCGGCCAGGGGCAGCGCAGGGGGAGGGAAGGCAGCCGGGATGACGCTGCCCGTCAGCGCAAGGGGGACATTTTACTCGGGGCCCGGTTACACAAAAAAAGGGCGGGGAGCGGCCTTCAGGACACTCTCCCTTCTCTCCCTCCACACGAGGAAACACACCGCGGGGAGGAGGAAACAGGCAGGAGAGGAGACCTGTTGGCACCAGCGCCTCTCGGACTCGAAGCGAAAGGTCACCTTGCC
>NW_009647670.1:694341-712549 GCF_000708025.1 Charadrius vociferus
GCCCGGGACAGGGCCCGATAGAGAGCCGCGGCCAGAAGCGCTTCTCTGGGCGAGATCGTCAGGAGAGGCTCCTCAGGGGCGCTGTCGCGTGCAGTAAAGGGCAGTAAATAAAGTCTTTTGGGTCTTAAAAGCGCGTTTGCCCGCACGGCAGGGGGAGGGCGAGGGCGAGGTCGCGGCTTTCGCCGCCGCCGCTGAGGGGGAGCGGTGGGTGTCGGGTCCCCTGGCCCGGCGCGCGCGCGCAGCCCACGGGCAGCGTCCTGTGGTGATCCGGCGGGAACCTCAGGAAATGAAATGGTTCAGAAAGCAGCAGCTTAACTTACCGAATGGAAGAACCCGTTCTAAACAGTAGAGGTTTTTTTTTTTTTTATTGGCGGAGAGGCCAGGAAACCTGAAGATACACATAATTATAAAAATGCTGGTTGTTTGTTTGGGTTTTTTAAATAATTTTTCATAAGCAAATGCAAGCGGCATGTCCCCTATCTCAACACAAAACTTGGATTTTCCTTCTGTCACACATCTCCATAATTTCAAAACCCAATAAATCAACTGCCATAACAAGATCCTCCTTCTCTTAACATTTTTTAAAGTCTTAAAAAATCTTAAGCTGTTGCTTCGGTGTGGTCCCAATACAGGGAGCTGATGAACAAGACTTGAAAATAGTACAAAAGGTTCAAAGCACCATACGAGATTATTTTCTTTCCTAAATCCTTCAGCTTTGTAATAGTTTCAGCATGCCTGTTTTCAAAGTCTTTTCTGAAAATTACTTTCAAGTACAAGTTTAATATACAGTTGTAAAAGGGTTCTTCAGAGTAGAATGAAAGATCAGTTAGCCAGTTTTCAGTTTCAGAAATAACTTTAGTAAACCTCATAGCATTTGTGGAAGTTTAAGATTTGTATTTTTAAAATCTGTATCTCTTCTGTAGCTGTAGAATAAATGCTATTCCAAAATATTCTTTTTCAGCCTAAGGCCTCAGAAATAACTACTGCATTTACTTTCTCGAGGTAGAATAGAACAGAATAGTTCAGTTTGAAGGGAAGTACAGCGATCATCTAGTCCAACAGTATGTTTGTATAGCATAAAAGAAAAAAGTTATGCCTGCTGTATGACTTCACTCAAATGTAATTCAGACACTGTATTGCAAATTCTGGTTGAATACAGACGCCACAATTGTCAGTTAAGTCTCATATGTAAAATATAATTATGGGAAATGGAATCCTAAAAATTTACTTCCAAAACCAAGAGACTCCCACTTGATTCAAGGAGAACCTCTACTAATTTTCTGTAAGAGGTGGTTGGATCTTCAGCGTCGAACAACAAGTGAAGAACAGGATTTTCTGGTTCTGAGGTTTGAGTCAATTCCACTTTTTACAGATTATGCGATGCAATCGTCAAGAGAGAGTCCTTTTCCTGAGGTCGATGGGTGTGAGCCATCTGGCATACGTATTCACATGGATCTTCTCTAATATTCACTGGAACATAATTTTGGGTTTACAGTTAGCCTCAAAAATGAGGTCAGAATCAATCAGGGAACTGTATTAAATCAGTTAGGACACAAAGTGGCAAACTTCAGAGCTGTCAATAAAAAGAACTTACTTCAAGATAACAACTACTTGATCTAGATTTTCTTTTCTAAAATGAAATGAACTATGTACAGCTAATGAAATGCTATTGTGTAGACATAATAGTTGTAATCTAGTAAAAAAAGTTCCTGTAAAAGGTTTCAGTCCTTGATATACTTAAGGTTGATTTGAGAAGTTTGGTCCAATAATGAACAAAAGCAAACTGAAATGATAAAAGAAATATGCAGGAGGATGAGGGAAAGTATGTCCATGAAGATATGGGACAGGAAATTGAATGCAAGAGTTTTACAATTAAGATCAAATGCATGATTCATTAGCATTGAATGAATGGTAATTTAACTCCAGTCTCTTAGAAGAGCTGGTCAGAGCCATGTTCTTGACGGATGGCATACCTGCACCCAAATCATCATCACAGGAAGTCTCAGCAGAAAAATCAATGGCATAATGATAAAAAATATTCTTTTTAAAATCTGGTAAAGGTCCCTCTAGTGTATCACAGAAGAAAGGAAGGAGTTAGCCATTCGGTTTAAAGAAAAAGCATTCAATTTCTTTTTTAAACTGCAAAGATTATGCTTCGACTCTCAAGGCTGATAAAAAGAGATTAAAAACCTCCAAAGCATAGGTGTCTATATTTGTCTGAAACGTCAAGTCTCTGTAGGAATGCTACATTTAACATAATGTTTATTTTAGAAGATAAGGAGTTGTTTGATTTTATCAGTCAATTAGTATACGATCTGTAATTTCCTTTAACTGGCTTTCATCCCCGCATCTTGAATACCCAGAGGAAACTTCTTTTCTTCTGGAAGTAAGTCTTGAAGTAAATTGTCCTCATTTTCCACCAAGATCTGAATTTCAGTTTCTTTGTTCAAGGGGTTTTCTTCTTTTGAAAGGGGAATTTCTCCCCCTGTTGGGGAATAATAGGGAGTGTTTCCATAATCCGTGCTTGTTGAACTAGTCTTTTCTGGGAACTGGGAACTGCAATCTGGACTACATACTTTAACAATACAAGTCACATTCACTTGCGTTCCTCCATTACCAGAAAGTTCTGTCAAATAAACAGAAAACACGTTAAACATGGAAGAATGAAATCCAGAACAGGAAGGCTGGATTCTTCATCTAGTTCTTTGACTTAAAGTTAAAATAGACACTAAATATCTTCTTGCTTCACTTAATTTAGGTAAGCTGGTAGAGTTGGTTCTGTAACATTTTAGAGTTTTTCTGTTACCATAAAATGTGCAAGTCGTCCCAGGAATGACAAAGCCATAAAAATTCATTTAGAGCCCTGGATCACAGCCAACTCCCTTCCCCTCTGTTGCCATTTCAGGTGCTTTTGACAATGTTCATTTTTTTCCTGCTCCCTTTGGCTCTTTCTCCTACTCAGAGGTAGGTGACTGCCATCACACTGATCCCCTGGTCTGCAAATAACTTTTTCTCCATTGAGCACACTCTACTGTCTCATGCTGACGACTTGAAACAATTTTTCCTTTCAAAACTTACTCTCGCTGCTGAATACAGGTCTGATGTTTTATCCTGCCATTTAAACTTCTGCTAAAAAGACTCCTAAGTGATAATAAAATTTCAAGAGTTCTTACCTGAACTCGCAGAGTTGTGTCTGTCTCCACTGTGAAGCTTACAACCTTCTGCAGCTGAATGTTGCTGCTGAATTCCTTCTGTTTCTTTCTTTTCATTTTTCTTGTTATTTATTACACTGACTCTTGCAGATCCAGTTGGATTATTCAGGGAGCTGCTGCTGGACCCGGAAGTTTCCAAGAGATGCTGTTCCTCCTGTTCAGAACTGCTGGAGTTTTGTGATCCTGTATTTCTTACTTTTTTGTCACACTGCTTTTCTGTAGGGGAAAAAGGCTGCAACATTTGCAGAGAAATGCAAAATGTTAATCTTTTTAAAAAAACACTAACAAACTACTGGTCAGTACTTAGGCAGCTAAAGAAACCACTGATAATTGCCATTTTCTTAGTGATGACTGTAAGTAAAATTCACCCAGCTGGTGAATAGGCATTCAACAAAATGAACCTGTCTCCTGAAGACACATACAGCACTTCACTGATTACCTGGGGAACAAAGCCTCTAAAACCTGGTCTTCTCAACCACACCTGTGTTTTATTGGCAGTATAGCCTGGCATAAAGCAAGGGTGCAACAGTAGGTAGGTTATGTAAGGTACACCTTATACTCTAGCTTGGGGACACCCCGTTCTCACTCCAGTTGTCTTTCTGCTGTTCAGTTTTCTTCTACTTAAAATTAGGTAAGAGTGTGCGAATTCTACATAACTTTTAAAGAAATGGAAAGATGGAAACGAAGGAGTGACACTTACCGAATCTGCTTCTGTAGGCGGTGGAGAATATACGAGGGCTGCAAGTAAGGAAGGACAGTTCATTAGCACCCACAGTTGTTTCAGTTGCAAAAGTTGCTCTCTTAACTAGTCTGACTGATATCCTCTGGTCGAAATGTACATTTATTACCCACTGTTTGAAAATGTTGAAAGCTATATTGTATTAATTTTTTAAGGTGACTTAAATTTAGCCATCAAGCAAAGAGGACCCTTTGCATGAATTAATAATTTTTCTAGTATAGTATTACTGAGAAAGGTATTGATGACAATAAACTACAGTTGTGACTGTTTAATGATAACATTTGATAATGTCTAATATTTAAATGATGAAGTACAAAACATTTAACAAGCTCCAGTACAAGCACAACTGTCATACAGTTGTCCAACTGCACTAGGATGTTTTATGTTTAGACAATTATCTAAAATCTGAGGAACAGGAGAGATTTGAATGGGACATTTGCCTCACTGTATCCCTGTATTGAGATTAATTTCACTCTATATGATTTAATAAAGATACTTTTACTCTAAATATGTATGGAATTTGTGGAGTATTTTTTCAATTCTCCTTTTCTGCAGCTGCAAAGCTTATGTGATCAAGCTGATTTGCATGAGTTTTCTCTTAGTCTCTCTTCTGTTGACCTTTGAACCTTTTTACCAATTTCACCCCAATGTAACAGAGGAATGGTGTCTAAAGCTTCTCAGGGTTTCATGAAGCTTTAGGTTGTCCACTAGTGAGACAAATCTGTAAATCATGGCCTTGTCCCCTTGAAAAAAAAAAAGTAATTCAAACATTATTAGACAGCAAAGAATCTCCACGTTAGTGATACTTCATCCATATCCAGCCATGAGAAAAGCTTCAAAGAGAGCTAGCATCTTCTAAGACACTGACATCCGTCAACCACTAGGCTCAAATTAGTAGGAAATAAGGTTACACATTTTCCAATATTTACAGATCTGCTTGTTTTTACTTCATGAATCTTACCTTTTTTCTTGGAGACTAAGCAATACCCCAAAATAGCGATTATCAGGACCAATAACAATGGCCCTGCTACTGATCCTGAAAATACATAAAAAGATAAATTATTTAGCAGGTTGATCTGACAAAAGATCTAATTAGAAAGAAGTATTTTTGTAGTTTTTGACCATGGCTACAAAAGCTAAATCTACAAGTATCAGGTGTGTCTGACATTCACATTTGATGCCTCTGTTGTCGGATACCAAGGTCTCATTTCAGTCTCCACCACATCATAAAATGGCATTTTCCTGCCCTGAAAAGGGAGGACAGACTTTTGGCCTCAGTCACAAAAGGTGTCTCTCTAGGCTAGCAACAGTTTGTTAAATGCAAGGCCAGGCAGCCCAGAATGCCCCTAAACATATGTGCCTTCTGGATAGGCTGTGAACAGGAAAGAATACATCCACAGTTGTGAATGCTGTAAGGAATTCCTGCTCGGGAAAGGCTGCCAGAAGTCTCCAGAGACCTCACCAGGAGGTTTATAAAGTCAAGCTTGCCTCAGTCCAGAATCTAAGATACGACCTTTTCTACCAGCTCCTTCATAGTAGCAATTCTCAGGAACTGCCTTGTATAATCTAGTTTGAGGCTCTTTAGAAATATTTCCAGAATTACAAGGACTGTAGCATGCACTGGGGTAGCGTAGATGCATAGGTAAATACTACGCAACTCACTACAGGCAGCGCCATACTGAATTAATTTAGCTGTTCTGAGGTTCTGCTTGGGTACAGGTAATTGGTCTGGGAAAGAAACCGAGAACTAAACACAAACTTGCTTCCTAGCCAGACAAAAATGACTTGAAATGAGTTAATAGCTCACCGATGATGTGAGACATGTCAGGTGCAGAGTTTAAAATGACAGGTCGAGTTATTATTTCAGGTTTGTTGGAAGCCGAGCTTTGGGTTGGGAGCAGGTTCAAAATAGTGTGAGGTAGAACTGTGGGAACTGCTGTTCCTGAGTCACTGCAAACAGTGTCATTCACACTGTTTCCAGGAACAGCCACTGATTTACAACTGCAAGAAACAAAGAGAAGTTAGGATAGAAAGCAACCCTGTGTACAGCGAAGGTTGCTGTTAGACAGAAACACTGGCTTACACTGTGTGTGGTATACAGCTGGTATCGTAAGATTCCTCATGTGAAAAAGTGCCAGGAGGACAAGGTTTACATTCTGTATCTGTGCTATCTGTCCCTTTAAACAAATATAAAAACTCCAGTTAGTCATCTAGTGAGAAACAAGAATGAATAATCAAGGTCTGCGGTACAGATCCTGGAAGTGATACAGAAATGGTACACAAAATACAGTCTTTAACTATCACAGACGAGATTAATTTGAAACACCCAACCCAAACACAAATCAGAAGATTAATCAGCTGTTAGTTTGGTGCCCTTCATAGTCAGTCTTTTTCAAATACTGTAAAAACCCACCAAAAGGTTAAACCGTGGTACTGCAGACAGAGCTGAGCTTTTTCACCCGTCCCTGACAGGCTGACCACCTATTCCATTCTGTTAGGGTTATGTATCTTTTCAAATGATTCTTAATTTCTTAAAAATATTCAGTGTTTCCACCTCTTCAAATATTATTTATCATCTTGAGACAGCTACATTATGATTACATATCATAATTATCATGTTATCATTACATATCATTACATACATATACATTATCACTAGTGGTGAATTTCGTCATCTAATGAAGACAGATTAATTCTGCAACACAGCATAGAGTCTCCATTATTTACCATAACCAAAATGCAAGCTGAAGCTCCGCTTCAAGGACTTAAGCAGGAATTAAGTGCTCTTGAATCTGAGTCACTTGTATGGAAGAAATCACGTGGTAGACCAAAACAAAGGAAATTAAGTTGGATAGGGGAACTTTATGATATAGGATAGTAACAGATTGCAACATGGTGTCCCTTTGGATATGCCTCTTGAGAATACTGTTGCTCTACTTCCTGCCTACTTGCTAAGATAATACTTGCACTAAACGTGTAGCTGTAGGGAATACATAACTGTACGGAATTAAAAGACAATATTCCTGTAACTTACTGAGTTGGAGGCAGATTCAGAAGTATTTATGGACTATTAATGCAAAAAATAACCTTCTTCATACAGGAAAACTATTTTGTGTGTAGAGTGTTCAGAATTAAATTACCTCTTCTGGAAACTCGGTAACCTTTTCCACATTTTTTATGCACTTTACATATTTTGCAGTACTCGAATATTTTCGAAATGCAGAACTCATTGGGTGGGCAGCTACAGATTCTGTCCTGTGACTTAGTGCATGTTTGATTCTGCACAAATCCTGTTTTTAAAACAAGAATAAAGCAGTATGTCATTAGCAACATTCAAAATCACAGCCTGCAATGTTTCAAGTGATTGTGAGGTGATGTTCACATACCACAAACTGAAGACAATTTTGCAGGTTCTGGCTAGCATACCATAACGAAACAAATACCTTATATGCCCCAACATCTACATTTTCAGAAGAGTTTCCTCCTTCTCTCCAGGAAAGAAGTTTGCATCTGTAGAATTCACTCTTGAAACTCTATACCTGCAGTTGCATTGTATTGTATCGTAACCATAAATATGCACATTTGTGTTACCTGTACTCATCACTGCAGTATCTGGGGGCCGTACTAAGATTTGTAGTCTATGCAGATCATGCAACTGTATTGAAAATGATTGGAGACCTTACTACAGACATTTTCGTACTGTAATTAACCAGCTTTGCAGGATTATCTATTTAGACGAGACCAATGGTCCTTTGAACAACTTAGACTGTACCCTTAAAACTTACTTGCCAGTGAGTCAAGTAGATAATTTTCTACACCGGTTTCCTTTAGAAACGATGGGCAACAGTACGACTGAATTTGTTAATGCACATGATCTATTAGACCAACGTACAGACGTTGGTACAATGTGCTATATATACACTGTTAAGCTGCTTTAACGAACTGAACCAGTGTGCTCTCACTGATTATGCTCCTTTGCAAAAGAAATTAAAACAACATAGGAGTATCACAACTGGTGTTTGCTGTTGTCAGTTCAGCAGCCAAACCGAGGAATGACTGGATGCTGGAAATGTAATTATCCATTTACCCCTGTGCAAGTCAGGTCTTAAGCTCCCTTGGCTGGGGAGTATAAGCAGGAAGTTATTCTACTGATGACATCTGTACCTGTGATGTAGTGATGCAGTGCCTCAGTTTCCAAGAATATAGGATTGATGTCACATTTTTAGGGCTGAGAAAGAAAAAGGGGCAGGGCCCCCTGCAAGACTTTTCCCTTATTCTTTTCCCCAAATCTTTTGGGTACCAAAAGCATGAGAACAGGACTACACAAGTGATAGAAAAAACCTCCCAGTTTTCTTAGGAGAAAAGACTAGGTTAAACCAAGCCCAGTCATTGAACGGGCTGCTGAAGTCACAAATGCCTCTTTAACAATTCCAGCCTACCTTTCCTGCAGGGTGGTGAGCAGGCAAAGCACTGAGGAGACAGATTCCAGATTGCTGTATACGTGTTAGGTCTACAGGGACTGCACTTTGTGTCCACACCGTGACTGCAGCTCTCTGTCTTGTATTGACCTATTTCAAGAAAAAAGCCAAACAAAACAAACCAGAGAAAGCATCTCATTGGAAAAGATGACTAGGAATTGTTTAAGGTAAGTTTCATTCTTAGCTGTAGAAACCCCTTTCTTCACTGCCATTATAAGATTGGTAACGTATATCAAGCAAGTATTGATTTAGAGGAGGACTGCAGGGAAATTCTGATTTCTTTTATGCTATTCATGTTTGACCCATTTTCCTACATTCAGTTCAGTGAATTCCAGCCATGTTCAAAACAAGGAGGCCTCAGTCCTGAACAAAACCCCTCAGCATATACTTAGATGCAGCTACCACAGTACGTAAAACAAACTTTTTATCCTCATAGAAGCTGTGTGTTGTGGTGAAACATAGGATGGTGTTTCATGCTGAAAGTCAGGCACGTGCTAGAATGATGTGTCTGGGTGAGGCCCTTACTACCTTTACAAGCAGCAAGCAAAGAAAGCATAATGAAGTATTACCACAAACAGACCTGAATTAGAACTTCACCACTTGTCACTACTGAAGGCACATGAGCTCCCTCGTTTTCCTTCACCTCGTCAGCCAGCCCTAACATCCTCAGCCAGCCCTAACAGATCAAAGCAATGAGTTTCTGAAGCTAGTGCCATTCCAGACAAAATCAAAACCTATCAAGGGTAGTTTCTTCAACACTTCTCACCAAGTTCAGTGCAGTGGTGGCAATAAGTAAATACGAGCTCCCATATATCCATTTTGGAGAAAGGAAAACACCTCAGCTGCCATTTCCCCCTTGCTTGAAAGGAGTAAGAAGATAAAACTCAATGTCTCATATCCTGTACAGAAATATCCTGGAAAATACACTCAGAAAGCAGAAGTAACACTGAGAAAGACTTTGAAGCTGTTTGGAGAATCTCTGTTCTCCGAAAGAAGGGGCCCTGGAGATGAGCCATAGGAATTGTTTCCAAAGACTTTGTTTTTCCATGTACTTACTTGAACCTTAAAATTCTGCCTCCCACATCCCGCTAACGATTTAGGCTTCAATTGTTGATAAGTTATGGTTAAAAAAAAATCAAATTTATAATAACAAAAATAAAAACTTTAGACTTCCTACAACTTGTTGCCCAGAATTTGTTATTCTGAAAAATTTAAACTAAGGAGAAACAGACGGAACAGTACATAGCACAACAGAAAAAAGGTTTTACCTATGAATTATCATCTTTCATCTGTTGTGTTTTTAACAAAGGAAGCTTGACAGATCTATCTAGACATTTTCAGTTAATTCAAGCAACTGTGGCTGCTTCAGCATATACTGATTTCCTGCTTCAACTTCCGGATCTCTCTGACAGGAACTCAGCATTTATGGAGACAAATTTTGTTTGCTCAGCATGTAATGAAACAAATCGGCAGGTTTTTTGCTGTGTATAGCGTGATAGTATAATGACAACTTATTGCAAAAACTCTATTATTAAAATAGCCAAACAGCATTACTACTCCCCAAAAAACCTAAACCCACACACCCACCTTCCTTCAGTCAACAATGTTTGCGAACAAAAGATCACTAATAATTACCACTGTGTAAGACATGACACCTCAAAGCAGACAGTTTCTGTAGTCTTGTACCCAGTCTCTGACAGTGGTCTGCAGTGGCGGATTTACAGTAAAAGACAACAAAACTCCCTCAATGAGCAATTATAGATTAACCTGTCTGATGGAAAGCCCCTTATATAAGCGATATTATCAGAGTACAGAAACTAAGCTCTAGCTCATGCCCCGTTTTACAACATATTTGTTATTAGTGGGCTTGGGTCTGACGCGTTGTCTAATTTTTGTCATTGCATTAGTGAGCTGGTGCTCCCCCCAAAGTGTTGACTTAAAAATACTTTAATCAAAACACCATGCAAAGCTGAGCTTCCAAGAGCTCAGCAGCCCACCATCTGATCACCCTTTGTAACAGAATTCCAATTCTGATGGACAGTGTGTCTCTCTTGCAGCTATTTTTACGGTCACAGCACTTTATCGTCTTCCAGCTAGGAGGGCATGACAACAGCAAAAATCCAATGCTCTTCAGATGTATAAATAATCAAAACGTAATATGCTTATCTGAAAATTGACTGAATTTGGCTGTGTAAAGTAATAGTTTGCATTATAACTTACCTGGAGGGCACTTGCTGCAACATTTATTAAGTGCTTCTTCATAGAATTCAGTGCTGGGATCTTTGCATTGTGCAAGCTCTGGTGTATAAGGCAATGCATATTCCTAGGAGAAATTAAAGGAAGATCATGAGTCACAAGTCTATTCTGACCCTAGAATAGAGATTAAAAAGAGACAAACTCTTAAAGTTCAGTGCAATTATAACCACCTTCCTTTCCAAGATGGCCTGATGAAACAAAGCAGCAGATGCCAAAAAGCTGAAGGAGAATGCACACCTTATAAGCTACTTGAGACCACTTGGAGGTTCTTCTGTTTTTCAAAGATCTGCCACAATGACCAAAGTGATTTCTCCAGGTTTTATGTTCAAAAGAATGCAGTGGAATTATGGGATTAGCATCACACGAGGTCATTACTGCATCCCCTAAACCAAAGGGCTGACCACTGAGTCTCAGTTGCCATGATTCAAACAACCTCTGACAAAATGTCAGTGAAAACTGAATTCTTACCTTACTGAATTCTGTGGGTTTGAGAAGCATTTTCTGCAAAGTGGCTATGTTAAAAATGATACCTTCTTACTTAGTAAGTCTACTCCCTATACAGATTTAGAGCCCTATCTGAAAACTAGAAGATTGTCTTTGCTACATATCAATTCCCTCAGGCCCCTGAGCCAGTGGAAGAGGGAGCTGTGGGTCTAGCACTACTGCAACACTTGAAGGAATCTTTCTGTTTTCATCACTGGGCACAAAGGGGACCGGACACCGTGTTCCATTCTTGATTGCACTTATGTTCATTATGCCCTCAATTACACCCATGCAATATCCAGGCAAGATAACCCGTCCCGTCAGTCGAAGAACCTGTACTAATAGAACTGTTTCACCAAAGGAAAGGAAAGAGAGGCATCTATCATTTCAGACACTTTGTGATTCCTTTCTGAATGAGAAAGGCCTTGCTGTTTTGAGAACGACAAAACTGCACTGCTGCTTCTGAAAAGGAGCAACTGGCTACAAGACTTAAATAAAAATAAAAACCCTACCTCATATGGCAGTTTAAATGCATACGAAACAGTCATGAAATACAGTGTACCTAATTTTCAACTCATACCAATCAACACAGCTCAGCGATTTCAATGAACAAGTGGCAAAATATTTGAGGACCTGCCATCTGTTTTCAAAGGGAAAAAAATACTCACTCTAAAGAAAAAGGCTAATGTTAGGTAGTACAAGCGTAGGAGTTTCCTGCTAGATCAGAAAGATGTTGTTCAAAAAGTATGTGACAATGCTCAATTTTCTGCAGTCTGAAGAGATTGCTCCACGTACAATCTACACAAATTTAGAGAAGTACTTTAAAAGTATTATTAAAAAGAGAAATCAAAACAGGAACAAGCTCTTTGGAGGCCGGTAATGAGAATATCCTTCCTCCTTACTGAAAAAAGATGTTGATTATCTATTGTGTCTTCACATTACTGACAAAGTAGACTAACATTTCCCACTCTCAACAATTACTTACAGGGAACCCAACACTTTCTTATGCAGCTTATTGAAATATTTTCCATCTTATCTAGCTGTATATCAGAAACAGGATTTCACCCATCTCCTCAATGGTCAGTGTCAAAGAGAACCTATCCTGAGAATGTGAAGGCAAAGAAAGGCTGCCTTTAGTTTCAATAGGAAAAAAGAAAAAAGGAAAGCAAACTACTTAAGTGGAAGTTTCACCACTTCTATTTGAAACACTGTGAAAACTGGTAACACTGGCCAGACATCAGGACAATTCTGATCTCTTCTGATCAGTCAGTTGTTAACGACTCAGACCCAGGGAGACTGGGGATGGCTTTCACCCATACCAGCCCCACGCTCTCACAGCCAGATCAACAAGAAACAGTCAAGTTGCAAACCAAAGAACAAACTTGTAAAGATGCTTTTAACAGGCCAGAAACTGTGATGGGGTGGGGAAAAATGACACACACACACACACAAAAAAAATTCTCCTTCTTAAACAGTGGAGCAGGTGAAGTAAGAAACAACTGCCGAACACAAGTTGCAATTTTCAAATTCTGCTCTTTGTATTTTGATGAGAAGAAAGCCAGTTTTGCAGGAACTATGCTGCAGCCTCAAATATCTCCAAAATCTACTTTGGCCTCCATTTTTGCTTTCCAGTTAAGGTTTATTTGAAGGGGGCTTGCACAAGGATTGAAGACTTTGAAGCCAAACCGGGAGGCTGGCTTCAACATCATCAGTTTCATCATTATGAATGAGAATAATAACCACAATAATTCAACAAGAAGAACAAGGCTTTTCAATACCTCCTAGGTTCAGTAATAACTGTTAATGCTGGACTTGGTATTATACCCTCATAGGATGGGCAACGATAAAGCACACCATTTGCAAATGTCAGCTGACAGTAAAATCTGATGAAGAAGAAGAAAAGGGCTCTTCTTTCAAAAGTTTTTTTTAAGTTACTTTCTTGTTTATTAAAAGAAGAAAGATCAAGTGTTGTCATCACATTTTTTGTAGTCACTATGATCAACTTCAATAAAACAAGCACTTGAGAGACTTTTTAAAACGTTAAACTTCACTGCAAGAGCAGAGACAGAAAAAAAAAAAAAGGAGAAATATGATAAACCACATCACAAATTATCCTGCTGGTGAGGCTTCCTGGCAAAAAATGTTCTTATCTCATCATCTGCATTGTCTGTTGTAAATACTGCCCTGCAAGTTAAAGACACAGGAAAACCTGTTGGTTGATGGGTTCACATCTATTTCTCTTAAGTGTGCTTGAAAGGATACATCTACTGTCTGATACAATTTTATCTGATGAGCTGTGGCTCTCAACGACATACAATTGATAATTTCTTGCCAAGCATCCTCAAAGAACGTTATGGGAAACTAAAAGGGACTTGTAACTCACTTAGATACAATTTATATACACACATGAGCTCAGCTTTGTTTGCACTGGAAGGATGCCATTAATTTTAGCAGTTAGTTCCAATGTAAACTAGTTTAATCAAATCCGTCAAGGCCAGCAGTCGAATCTCCTGTTCTGTCAGAGGAAGCATAAGCCTCTTACTAGGTATGAAACTCCTGCATCTCTTGGCTACAAGAAGACCCCACTTTTTCTAGCTGTCTCACCAATTTTAAGGTCCGGAGCAGTACCATATTTGTATCTGGCATCCAGATCCATTGGCTACTCTGGGCTGAAAGACTGATGAATAGGGGCAAGATTCTATTCCACAATCTTTACATTTTGTTAATCTTTGTATCTCTTATAAGTCCTTATTTTCTCTTCTTTTACTGTGATTCAATGTTCTGTGAGCAGATTGTGTGAAGGAAAACTAACCCGATGCTGCACCTTTTGCGTTATAGCCTCAGAACTTCTCACATTAGGTAGTACTACCTAACGGCAGCAGACTTTTAAGACATTTACATGGACAGAATTAAGACTTTGGAAGGCTTCATTTAATTTGACAGGTACAAGTAGCAGTAAAATGCTTCATCTATCTGGCAGCAGAGCCACACACATTATTAAAAATGAAATTTAGTCTAGCTCTATGCACATCAATCAAATTGAGCAATATATTTTGGCGCGGAAACGGCTAAACTATACTTGTCTTTGACTACACAACTCACTAGGGAGATTTTTGCAATGCCTTTGTATTAAGCAATAACTAAGAAGTTACACAGAAAAAGTCAGTGACTCAAGACTCTCTCCCCAGAGCCCCTGCATTGTTTGAATCATTTTCCCATCTGCACCACAGACTCCCAGTAGAAAGGTGAAGGTAGAAAGGTGTCACTGGAGAGCAGTGGGCTAACAGCAGCCTCCATACCAACTGAGAGGTTAGCACACAGACTCCTCTAAATGCGTATGCACAAGCATGATTGTTTCCAAGATTCCTTATATCCTACTCACTGGAAGATAAAACTAGTGGAGGATGTGCCTGTGTCTCATGATTTCAGGTGTACACTGTCTCTGTGCTGTGTGGAGCAGCACTAGTGAAGGGAAAGGCCATCCACCGCGAGTCATACAGAGGCCACCCGCAACGGAGACTCTCGGGTCTGTGTCAGAGCTGAGCCTGAGTCATGAACTACAAAACAAGATTTGGATTCAGACTTCTTCAAAAATCAGAAGGGCTTGATCCAACGCACCAAGCTGGCTCTACCTATTGGCGAGGAAGTCCAGGTCTCGACTACCCACAGCACGTCACAATGTCACGCACTCCCTGTGTGCTGAATATTAATTACATAATTTCCTTTAATTCCTGCTTTACAGCTTGTTCCTGGATTCTTGGACTTCATGTGTAATTACAAGTTAAGTATCTTCAATAATAGAAATAAAACATGCTAATATAATGGATGAATATATACATATTAATCCATTCACACAACGTTCATTTTCACTCAAGGAGGCCATTTTAACAAAGATATTTAGGCATATGTTTTAATCCTAACTCACATGTCTACATTTTTATTGGTCTCCTTTTACATAGTTGCCTTCTTTGAACTCAAGCTGTCAAACAAAGCAGTCTGAACAGGAACTACATTTGGCATATAATGTTCTTTACGCATATGAAACCACAATGAAGTCACCAAGGTCTCTGACGTAAAAATCTGTTGCTATGGAAAGAACTTGAGGTAAAGAGATACCATTTGCTGAGCTACCAAACCTGCTAAAGACAGGAAAAAACAGAATTCTGTTTAAAATATTTAAACTGGTCATTTACAAAAATAATTCTGTTGAAGATTAGTTATCAAATAGTAAGTCTTACCAAAATCAGCTGGAGTTGTATCAGGGTGTCAGGCTGTACCAGCTATACTCAAACCATAAAGCTTCTTTTAAAGCTGCTTTCCTGCAAATATCTCTCTAAGATTACGGGTCCATTATGTGAATTGCCCTCCCAGCCTATATATTACCTTACTGCTGTAAAGCAGGAGTCCTTGCATAGCCACAGACAGATTTACAACTCCACGTTCCTCCTCCCTAGGAAAGCAGTACCTTTTTGCTTACTGTTAGGGATTCTACTCCATTGCCACTCACCACCATAATATGAAAATGTTTTCCCAGAATGAGATGGCAGAAGGCTGGGTAGAATATGGAAGCTATTCACAACATGAAAAAGTTACAGAAGCAAGTCAAAGTTTGTAGGAAGACATAGCATATTTTATCACATACATATTTGGAAAAACACACACATTTTCAGGCATACCAGCTCTTCTGTTTCAAAACTTCAGGCTTATGTATCAGAAAGTTGGTCTGTTTTCCCAAAGATCCACTAAATCAAGATCTGACACTTACAGTAACAGGCATTGTTACTGTAAGTTCTCATCAGGCTGATGTACTCATCAGCACTGTATGCACTCATCAGGCTGATGAGCCTTAAGATCTACCGTTTCCCTGTAGGAAGCAAAGATACTCAGGCAACCACGGGGTGAAAGCAAGAGGAATAAGAGAGTGGAGACCTGAGGGGCGGGAAGACAGGCTGTATCCTCATCCCTTGTCAGAGATGGGCAGGTGATGAGCAAGCTCCCAAGAAAGGATCCGCAAGTCAGGATTGGCCACGTTAGGACTGACCTTACGTGGAGAAATCCTAGAAGATGCACCTACAGGAGACAGGGTGATAGCTAACATTGAGAGCAGAGCAGGGAGGGAGAAGCTCTGTGAGCCCCAAGGGTAAAGATGGCAGATAAGAACCTTCCCAAGATGCCCCAGGTGTACCAGCCAAAAACACTGCCAGAGGGGATAACTGTCTTCTATCTAGGCCAAATGCCAGGATAGGCGTTTTTCTATTCTTTTGAAAAAAGTTATTTTCTTGGGATGGTGTTGCTTGTATCACAATGCTCTGTTAAGACTTTCAGTCATCATGAACTTTGATGCAACAACCACAAGTGTGTGTACGTACAACAGCAAAGCTGCAGGTCACCCTCAGCCCTTCTAGCTCTGACCATAAAAAAGCAGGGACATCTGAGCAGTCTGCTCAGTTTTATTTCAGGATTTTTGCCCAAGATCTCCTTTAGGCGCATCCTTTTACAGTCCTGAGTACGTGCATGGTTATCAACACACCTTCCGTGTACCAGCAGCGTTCCCCTAGAACCAGCCAGCAGCATCCAGAGGAAGACCTTCTCTGCTCACATCAGCAACTACACTGCAGAGCATGCTGCGCTGCTTTGCAAAGGACAGTTATTCAGGTTTGAGGCTACTGAGAAAGTTTCTGTTAAAAATATCTGGTGGCTGAGTTGTTCAAAATGGCAAAAATTATGTTCAGTTCCTGTGAGTTTCACAGGGACTGAGTCTAGGAGCTTTCAGATCATTTCAGCTGAATGAGAAAAAACAAGAAATAGTGTCGCTTAAGAACTATTGCTGTACTACCTTCTCTCCCTCAAAAATAAAATCAGTTTTCTTTAACTGATCATTTTTTAAAATTCATATAACAGGCAGGTTTTCTCCAGTGCTGTAGCAGATATGGTATTTCTGAAACTACTGGTTTTGGTTTTCTAACTTATATATGGACTTTTCTTTGGTTTGTCACAATGCAAAAAGTGATGCTGAAAGTTTCCTTCATGATTTCCATCATTATGTTTAGGTCATGTTTAGGGTGGGAGAAGAGTTAATTCCTTTCAAATCAGTGCCTTTTGTTCAGCAAGAAGCATGACCAAAATTTACACCTAAAATTTTGGTGATAAGGTCTGCTACAATTCTGAGACTCTCCCTTCTTTACCTGCTCTACCCCACCCACTCCAAGGTGTTCAGTAAATTGGGTTCAAAATACTATCACCTTACAAAATAGGGCTGAATTACAAATGAGTGAGAAGCAGTTAAAAGAATTAATTTAATATATTATAAATCCACTATATCACTCGGTACTTCTAAAAAGACCATTGTGTAATTCCAGATTCAAAATACATTCTGACATCCTCACCTGGTTTCACTGAACCTTTGGCTTATCAAGGCTAAATTAATATGATTAAATAAACATGTAAATAATACATGCATCCCATGAAAAAGCAATGACCTGGACATCTCAGCAGCATTTCTATATTTATCTTCACAATCCAGGACACTTTAAAATTAGATAGAAAAATGCTGTCAATATACCAGTACAGTATACACACGACCAAAGTCAAACAGATCCCGTCAAACTCTTTGTTTCAACAATTAAAAGCGTTCATTGCCAAACAGTGGTACAGCTGGATGTAAAAGCCAACAGTCACAGCTGCATCACATCAGGTCTAGATGTAAATTAAAGGGCTTTTCTATGTAAATAAGGAATAGTTTTAGGGATCCAACAGAGCACAACAAGCTCTTCCTGTTTAAACAACGGTGTAAAAATACGTACAGATTTACACTCTGCACTTGCCAGGACACTCGCAGTTTTTGCAAATATTCAAACAACCCTGAAAAATCAAACGATTAGTCACTGCTTTGGGAAGCCACGAAATAACAACGACAGAGCCAAAGGCGGCAGGACGGGCTTTAAAGAAGCCCAAGAGCGGGGTCTGAGGCTGCCGTAGAGATGCCAGGCTGCCGAGCTGGGTGCCCGAGGGAGACAGCTGAGGCTCAGCGCTGCTCCGCC
>NW_009647670.1:713084-729903 GCF_000708025.1 Charadrius vociferus
GGGGAACGGTTTGACACGGAAAGAGGGGAGATTTAGGTTAGATATCGGGAAGCAATTCTTGACTGTGCGGGTGGTGAGCCCCTGGGGCAGGTTGCCCCGAGAAGCTGTGGCTGCCCCATCCCTGGAGGTGTTCAAGGCCAGGTTGGACGGGGCTTGGAGCAACCTGGGCTGGTGGGAGGGGTCCCTGCCCAGGGCAGGGGGGTGGGACTAGATGGTCTTTAAGGTCCCTTCCAACCCAAACCATTCTATGGTTCTATGTGTAATGGGTCTCTTTAGTCGTATTTGTGCTCCATTAGCCCCAAAATACAAACTTACTTTTTGCAGCACTCCAGCGTTCGTTAACACCCACTGCATGGTACCACTGCACCATGTTCACTCACGTCTCGTGCACACTGCTGCGATGGTATGGAGAGACCTTAATGTAAGCTCAGACCTGCTCTGCTCTTGCAAAAAAACTCCAGTCCACTAATAGCTTCGTAAGTTCTGAACAGCTGTCTTGAAAAAATATTTTTTCTGCAACTGATACATGTACTGAAATTATCAACAATGAAACATTTACATATCAGACAAGAAAAGTATGCCTATCGCTTAAAATCCATGTCATTTTTAATTCAAAGATTACCACCATTATTAAACTATCCAACTATAATAGATCTAGCAGGTTGCAATGCATGATTCATCTAGAAAGCTGTTTGGTAAAAATAGATTAATTTATATACAGAGCTGAAAAACACAATTATCTGTCATTACAGAACATCTTTAACAATCACAGCCAGATGAACACGTGTATTCACAGTTTGTGGGTACACAAATTGGCGTTCTCTAAAATGAAATAGAAGTTCCTGTATTTTTCTAGAATGAAGTGTATGCACTGGAAAACAATGAACTACCCTGACTGGGAGCGAGGAAAGGGTGACCGGTATTTGTCCTACACAGATTTTTCTTCTTCCTTGCATTGCTATTTTATGTCAGTACTTGATGACTTGACCTTCTGTTGCACAACAAGCACTAAAACCAAAAAATGTTAATTCTGTTTCCTTCTTCATCTCATGTAACTGCCACTGACATGGCAATACTGACAGCCAAAAGAAATTTCGATCTGAGCATTAGGAGCAGCTTATTTTCTGAATGAAATAAAACAAGTACAAATGTAGAAGTACACAGAAAGGATTCACTGATCACCTCTGTTGCAAGATTCAGTAGACAAACTAAAACATACAGTGGCAGCAGTTGTTTTTAGAAATTATTTTATGTTCTGGATTTGCAGAGAAGAGTGGAATTCATCAGGAATTAAATACTGGGACTAACAACACTTGAAATTACAACCAGTTTTCAAATGTACTACAGTTAGATTATCCTCTGATCAGTCAGTGCCTAGATCCCATAATGCTGAGACGCTCCCAACTTCACCTCCGGGGCTGTGGTTTCAGAAAAGTATGAATTTCTCTGGATTTATTTCTTCAATCACAAAATCTTGATAACATACCTTCCCTTATATTGTGAAGCTTAATGGATATACAAGATCCAGTGGACCTACTTCATGGAGATTTTCAACGAGCCTTTGATGAGGTTCTACACCTAAGGTGGTGGAAAAACAAAGTTGTCACGGGATTGGAGGAAAGGTCATTTTATGGACTTGCTAAAAGGTTACAGGGCACAAAAGTTATGGCTGTTCAAATGGCAGGAAGGAAAGAGCGCAACATAATGGTAATTTTTCAGGATAGTGAAGAGTTAGCAGTGGGGATTGGTGGGGCCAGTTGTATTCAATAACTTCATCAATGATCTGGAGAAACGAGCACCCACACAGTGAAGGCAATGCTAGACTTCTCCAGGTCTGACATACAGAAGGCAAATAAAGCCAGAAGGAGCTCACAAAAAGGTAGCAAATGAGCTTCTACATAGATAAACACAAGGCAATACATTTAGGGAAAAATAATCTAAACCAGACGTACATGGTGCTGAATTCACATCTAGCAGCTATCACTCAGAAAAGCAATCTTGGAGTCATCCTCGATGGTTCTATGAAATCATCTGCTTAGTGTGCAGGGGCAGCCAAAAAAAGCAAACAAAATAGTGGGCATCGTCTAGAGAAGTACTGAGAACAAAACAGAAGGTATCACTTTGCCACTATTTAAAACCTTGGCCCACCCCTCTTCTTCAGTGCAGTGCGTGGTTCTGCCTCCAGATGTCCAGAAGAACGTAGTGAAGTTACAGAAGATGCGGAAGAGGTCAACGAAAATGACCAAGGCAGTGGAGCATCTAACTTACATGAGAAATATAAAAAGATGTGAACTCAGCTTGGAGGCTGAGGATGATACAATCAAGAATCATAAAAGCAACTCAGTATTGCACCAAACTCTGTCATACAAGAACTAGTGGCACTCACTGAAATAAGTAAGAGGTCAGTTTAAAAGTGGTAAAAGTACTTCTTTATGCTGTCATTCGCCCAGTGGCTGGTTCGGCCCAAACCACGCCAACAGCGAATGGTAAGTATCTGTAATCTGTTGCCACAGGTGCTTAAGGAGGCAGATTGTACCAGGAAATTCAAAAGAGAAGAAAAATTAATGGCAATATGAACGAATACTACAGGCTGGGTCATTCTCTTTAACATCCTTAATCCAATTACAGCTAATGCTGCAGAACTATAAGGAATGCAAACAGCAAATATTAGCAAGGCTTATGTGCTGTCCCTAAATAACACCTCTTACTGCAACTGGCAGAGATAAAATGTCAGGCTCGGACTACTAGTCTGGCCCAAGAAGGTGGTTTTTATGCCCTTATGTTCCTTTTGTGTGTTCTAAGACAAAAGACGCTGAAGTTGCACAGCTGTTTTTACAGTACTCTGTCCAGGGTAAAACTACGAAGCAAGTCATTGTTTTTGTGGTTCATTTTTTTGACTATTAAGGCACACTTCGTCATCTTGCTCATTTTCCATTGTCCTGTGCAAAAAACATAGTCAGCACTATTACATTTACAGTTATCAAACAAGCAGCATAAAAGATTGAGAAATAACATAACACAAGCCAGTTGACCACAAAACAGATTTTTTAAAAGAACAGATATGCAAATCAGTGTCACCCTGATGACTACGAGCAATTCTAAACCAAGAAGATATTAACAATGTTATAGGAAATAACTGCTGTGCCTGTTTTTCAGTCCTTCCTTTTTACAGAAAACTAGTTTATCTTCTTTTTTTTCCCTTCTTACAGACTCCACACTTGGCTAAACCCATACTTCATCCAACATCCAAATGTTCAGCCTGTTTGCCTTCCATCAGAAGAGGCCATTTTGCTCACTCACTGAGGATTTGCAGTAATCAAAAAACATGAATCGGACTTCAAAACTTAGAAAGAATGGCCTAAAGAACACTGGACTTCAATTAGTTTTATTTGCTTTCTGTTTTCTGAGCCTGTTTGGCATCTTTTGATCCTATTTCCTCAAGAAACATGAAGTCCACAAACTGAAGAGTTCTGTTTGTGTTAGGGTAAACTGAAATTGTTGTTACTTTCAGTCAAGAGTTGAGGCCTTAAGAAAACTACCAGATGTTGCAAAACATATGACAAAATTGGAAGTACTGATAATACTGGAATAGAAACAACATATGAAACGTGGCTGAGTCTCGAGCTCAACTCAGAGTTCTGGCCAGAAGTTTCATAGCCAATAGAAGTAATCAGATAACAGTTTTCAATCCGTTCCTTCATGCAGAGAAAGCAAGCTGTGAAACTTGAGTTGGCATCCAGATGTCCTCTGAATTTTGTAGCTTTGATTCAAATTTCTTTCCAGAATGATACTGAGAGACAGAAGGAAAGAGAAATATTTGACGCCACCTATGAAGGCCAACAGTTTGGATGATCCTCTCACTTGTTAGATAGAATAGGTTCTAGGACTCCTTGTCTGAATCTGTTTCAGTGTTTTACACAAGTTTCCAGATAATTTAAGGCACTATGTGTTTACCTCCCTTGTCATAGATTCAGGCTTAGTGTAACACTGGATGTTTCCGTCTCTTCACGCATCTTTTCAGTGGGTTTACCACTTTTCAGTGGCAGCGGTGGGGTGATGAAATTCCTTCCCCTCCTCTTCCACAGGAACCATCACATCATTCCCTGGAAAAGACTCTGTTTCCTGCTCTGGATAGTGCACTGTCAGTTCCTCTTCCGTGTTTTCCTGGGCATCAACACTACTTTCACATCCTCTAACAGCACAGTTCTTGCCACTAGGCACTTCTGGAACGTACCCCACAATAACTGTGTCGGCGTTCATGATGTATATTTTTTCTGAGGAAGGAAAAAAATAGTGCTGAGTGTAGTTAACAGTCATTGCTGACCCTAAAGATGGTTCCTTTCCATGCACAATTTTTTATTTGGTGCTCATTTTTTCTTCTTTTTCCCACCTTGTTCTTTTTTAAATCAGAGGCATGCAGATCAAGCCCATCACCATAAAAACACAGAATTCACTAACCCACGAAAGTTTTTGGAATTCACACATTATAAGTTGTCTATTTCATTTTTTATAAGGTGCTTTTAATTTTGAAATCAAAGCACTGAACATACTAAGTGATAAAGAAGGCCTGCACATTTTATACTACACTGTCTGGTTTTGGATCACTGTCAAAGGGACTCTGGGCATTTTAGATCAAGTAGATCTAGCTCCATGTGATGAAGCCACTGCACTATAGCTAGGACTACAGGAGAAAGACAGATTAGAAAATGCAGTAAGAGTCTGCAAGACAAGAGTCTGTTAGAAGAAGCAATTAACTGGGATCTGGGCAAGATAGATATGGACAATCCAAGACTCATGATCCCGCTGTTTCAAGAAGCAACAATACCTGCATTAAAAGCAGCCTTTGACCAAGGATCGGCACTGTACAGATTCTGGGTAATTATCTGGTCTTAGGACCAGCAAAGAAATTAGCTTATTTTCAGCAGAGAATCAACTACAAAATTTTCTGGGATAGACTTGAATCTTGCGTCCAACTTGCTGACTCTGCCCTTTTACAAAAGGTAAATAAGGCCTTTGCTATGGTTTGGACCACTACATTTTATTCAGAAGGATGCTGCGGATTAGACACTGTAAGTTAGTGTTCACAGTTGCTTAGAAATATTTCGGTATGCTAAGTCAAATCATCACATTCATTCCAAGTCCATCACTCAGAAAAAACAGAAAGGGCATTAAGTAAGGAAAGGTCAGCTCTACTAATACCAAAAGCCCCCTTCAAATGCCTTCAAAATTGGGTTTGGAAACATTGCCAGAATGTCTCATGTAGACTGTGTCTCAGATAACAATTTTCCCTGTGCAAATAAGCTTCTTTGCCTGACTTTATCCCCTACACTATGCCATGGTCAAAGACTTTATGGGAACCTATGAGAGACAAATTTCAAGCTATTACTGTGAAACCAAGAGAAGAAAATGATAGCTTGAGATACGTGAAGTACAACTCTCATTAAGTATTAGAGCATCATTTTCCAGCTGATATATTTTGGATTTCAAACTTCTTCTGCAAATTTACATCTTCTGAAACAAAAAAGAGGAAGAAGAGCAAAGCATTTTTTCTGTCAGGTTCATAAGTGACTAAGGCAAACGTGAAAAAAAGAAAGCATTACATTCAAATGAATAGATATACCAGAATTTGTGTGTCAAAGGTTCTGGAGATTCAGCTATCTTTGTTAGAAGCTTTGGACACTTTGCAGCTTACTAATAATCTCAGAATGACATTATGTGCTCATAGTTGAAAAACTGAAAAGGTAAGAGGAAAAAAGAAGAGAAGCAAGACTCACCAATTCGATTATTTGTGTGGTCTCTCACTCGAGAATCGACAGGGCAATCTGGGGCATTTCCATTGCACTGTGTCACATCAGTCAGACTCAGATCAGGACTGTATGATTTTTCTGTACTGGAGACCAAGTTATTGTTGGTTTCCAAAGGGACAGTCCTGTCAATTAACTCCTTCTCTTCTGGCCCACTGTCAGTAGTCAGTATGATCTTCTGCCAATACAAAGAGGAGAGTAGAAGTGGAGTGAATGTAAAAACAACACTGTGAAGACTGCAATAGGTCTACACAATCCTTCCGTGGCAGTCAGAATAACATAATGTACTTCACAGCACCACTGTCACAGGGATTAAAAAATTCCAAAGCGCCTAACTGACATGGGAACTTAAGTTTCTTTGAAGTAGGCTCCTGCATCACTTAAGGCCATATTTAAAAACAGTGTTTCTAAGCTAAATTCACAGATTTTTGATGACATTTTCAAGAATACCTCACTTCCACTGAAATCCAGTTTCCCGGACCTGCTTGGATGCTTTAGTAAAGTCCACTGCCTTGTCTGCAATTTAGATGCCGATGAACTTTTGTAAATCCACCTATTTGTCATTTTGACACTTCGCCACAAGTCTTAGACCATATGCTCTGCTGCAGAGGCCGCTATCCTGTAACACAGTAGCAGCTGCGTTCTGGGGGGCTCAAGCTCAATAGCACTTTTCAGCAAAGAGTATAACATCAGTAAGAAAGACAGATGCTGGAGACAAGTTTTAAGGGATTTGCTCAGAAAGGACTTTAAGAAGATATTTTTCATATTTAGTTGTGAGATAAGTATCAGAGGACAAACCTGTACAGATGTGTAGTCCTACAGTGAGAGAGTCAAACAGTTAAAACTGAAAATACATAGTTTAACTTCCTCTTAGATTTTGCAAAGACCTACCATGTTCCTATGGAAGAACAAAACAAGCCAGAGTTGCCTCAGCAGAACCTCAGAAGCAGGAGAAACAAGCTCAGAGTAGCTATTATATGGAGAATTGATTACAAACAGTCCTTTAAAAGAGGAGCCAGACCCAGGGAGAGGCTAAAGGTCCTGCATCACAAATTTCTGATGGTTCCTAGCTCTGTTTCTGTTTCCACAAGGTTGGAAAAGAAAAAAAAAAACAAACCCAACATAGTAAGATTTTTAAATTTGCAATTTAAAACTCTTGCTTATGTCTGACTCTCTATGAAAGCAAGAGAGGAAGCTCCCTACAACTCAAGAATTAGCAATGTCACACTGAAATTATGATAGCTGATCGCAACCAGATTTACTAGAATAAGTACTATCTTATATATGTGCAGATGTACAACATTTTAAAGTAAACTGATTTTCAGAAAAAAAGGGAACAGTCTAAAGAGTGTTTTAGCAGATATGGACATTTAAAGATAAGCCTAATAAACTGAAAAGACACAGAGGACAAAAGTTTCTGTAATATCACTGGAAGTGGGAGAATCAAACAGAGCTGTGATTATTTCAGCAGCTGAGGATCTGTTTTACCAGATTGACTGATATTTCTCTTGTTCATCTGCAAACTATACTGTTACACCAGAAGCTGGTCCTGATGGAAGGTCTTCCAGACAAACAATACCCACTGTGTACCTATAGTCATCTGCAAAGAGGGGAGGCGACATGCAGGGAGACAGAAGATGACTACAAATCCCACTTGTGCGACTGAAGGAGTAAGATAAGATGGGACTGACAGACAAAGTTCTCCCAGAAGGTAGAAAAGTCATGCTCGTCCTGTGATTTTGGATCTTGTCCCATAGAATGCAACACAAATGACATAAGACTAAACCAAATACTCCTTCCACAAGCAAGACTGGCAGCATCACATTAACACCATATTAAACATAGCCCAGGACACAAAAGTAGCAAGTCTCATTGCTGTACCATCACTAATCCTAGAGGAAAGGCCAAACAAAAAGGCTGGCACTCTTTAACTGGGCATTTAAAAATATCATTATTTACATTGGAATGGAAAGTGATCTGTTTTAGAATACTGTTCACACTTACTGCACATTTGTTCACTAGATCAGAACCTGCAATGGAAAGAGGAAAAATTATCAGAAGAAAATTCACAGCAATCACAAGAACGTTAATATTTGCTCTGAAATATCACCTAGCCATGTCCTAAACTACTCTACTGCCTAACCCACCTGCACTATGCTTTCTCTACCACTGAGGGCACACTTACATGACATGGCTAAGGCAAACCAGCAACATATTCCTGCCAACACTGTGAGGTCCTGCTCTCCCCACAGCACTTTGTGGCCATCCCTATCATTCTCCCCACACCACAACTGATATTCATCTAATGAAATGATGAACCGATTAAAATTTCTAGATAAGCGGAAGACAGACTTATTAAAAAAAAGTTAAAAAATAAAAGTTAATAACTTTCTACTGAATTAACAAGTTGGACTGGTTCATCATGTAGTCAGCTGAATATTAAGGGGATGGGATTTTATGCAAGGATGGAGGAAGGGAACACCGGGGAAAGAAAAGAGGTGGGAAGAAGGGAGTGTACAGCATCCTTCTGCTGTTCCATGAAGCTAGATGGGCTCAGGCCTACTATACGATTTCACCCTCACTTGCAGACATCTTTATTTTCAGTGATTCAGCTCAATAATGCTGCACAGTAACAGTTTCTATTGTGTAAGGCAAGTGAGGAAGCAAAAATTCCATTTTGAGAAAATTAAGGTGCACACAAGAGGTTTTAAATTGTATTTTTGAATAAACGAGTAGAAAAAGCTCTGATGTGCGGTGATTCGGAGAATCTAACCCAACAGAAGAGAACAGATCAATCAATGGAAGTGCTGAGAGGGGATTCGTTAATTTAGCAAAACGTGTACTCTGGAGGATCTGTACAGGTTGCTATGGCTAACACCCACTTTTTTCAGAACATATCTCCCACATTTGAGTGCCCAGAAATTAATTGGGCGTTGTTCCAGTAAAGCCTCCATGACACACTGACACATGGCCCAGCCATTCGGCTGCAGTGGGAAAAAAGTGCCATCTAGTGGCTTGTGACATCCAGAGCGTCACCTGCCTGTGCATGGCAGCCAACAAGACTGGTCTTTTGCATGTCAGCAAAGAAAAACATTTGACATTAAAAACTTCCACGTTTTAAACTAAAATTCCATAAAATAAAGTTCCATATTAAAACTATCCACTTATTCTTTAGACATATGGATTACAGTTCCTGGTCCATCAGTCACTTACCTTGAGATTTGAGCCTGGGTTTGTGTGAAATGACGGAATGCAGATGTGCTGATAAAAGAAACCATTCATTTAGTAAAACTCATTGTGGAGCATACAGGCTCTAACAGCTTTACTACACCCACAGGTCTACAACCAACCTACAACAGGCACGACCTGCTTTCTATAAAAGAGGGAATGTGGTTCCACAGGTGCACCCCACATGTAATTCTAGGTGAAGCTGAAGAGATTCACCATCAGTAAAAATTACTCTTTCTTTCATGCTCAAAGTCCAACTCTATCCCAGGAACCAACAAATACTCCCAAAACACTTCAGATATCATTTAATATTAGTGTCTGTGATGAGAGAAGAAACCACTGGTTACCGTTTCCCCACCCAGCTTGTACTATCTACCTCCATAAATTCACAGCTGCTTCAATCTTTCTCTCATGTTCTCTACCACGCTGCACAACCAGTTTGCCTAGAACCCTTATCTGGCCCACCTCCACCAGGCAGCAGCGAACATTCTCTTCCCCAATGACCTCCACAAAATTTGGAGATATTTGAGTTCCCAGTTGGCATATACTTGGGAGATCAAACGGCATGCTATGTATTACAGCTTTAAAAACTCACGCTTTCCTTTGAGGATGAGGATCCGCTTCTTGCAAACCTTCCTTTTCCAAAATAACAGCATGCCCACAAGAAGCACTATCACAGAGAGAACCACTCCCCAAAGAACTAGACCTATAGCACAGAAAGGGAAAGGAAGTACAGGAAAGGCTACGAAAAGGCAGAGGGGGAACTATTAGTAGATCTCTGTGTTTGGACATAGAACCATGGACAACATTTCACAAATTGCAGGGGATTTGCAGGAAGCTCCCACAGAAAAATTTCATTTACCAAAGTTCTATCCAAATAAAACAGGCTAGACAGACTAAATGTTTTATCTTTGTTACCTCCTATTGTTGTCTCCCCCTTGGCCGACGTAGGAGAAGTGCCAGTCACAGCTGTCTCCTCATGAGTTGAACTGGGGTTTTCAGTTGTTCCGGCGCTTAGAAGGATACTAGCAATGGTCACCAGGTTCTCCTCAAACCTCCTTAGCTCAGAGTGATTTGTTTCATCGCTGAATCTCATGGACAAAGTGCTTGGGGTGAGGTAGGTGGGCAATTGGTCCAGGCAAACCTGATCATGTGTGGCATTTCCTTTGCTTAGTGCTACTTTGTTTAACTCGGCACAGCTAGGGAATGAAAGAGAACAGCGTATCAGTGACAGAGGAAACTGCCATGGTACAAGATAAGAGTATTTTCCATGTGACAACCATCCCTTTAGTCATTTTTGTACCACCTGCATTTATTGCTTTAAGTGAAAAAGTCATTAAACTTCTTCTCACCCCTGGTGGCATTAATTCTTGACCTGTATGCAAACCCGATACTCACAGGCGCGTATAATTCCACTGTACTCAATAAACTAAAAATGAGGCAAGAGGGATTCCTTCCTTCCTCCAGTACAGAGCTGTGCAAGAAGTATAAAGAGAGGCCTTCTAAACTCTGCACATAGGCCCAAAACTATCCTGTTGCCTCCAAGATGAATTTGTATACTTTACACCAGAAGTGACAGGTGTCCCTTTTTGTCCTTTATTAAGTTTAACTAACTGGTAAGTCACTTGAAAGAAGTATGGACTTACTTTGTGTGGGGCTTGCAGATGTCAGTGCTGGAATTTTGATCAGAGAAGGTCCCAGCAGGGCACTTTTCACAAGTAACATCAGTTGTCGAGGTGCCTGAATAAAAATAATGACTGAGGACAGACCAACCAAAAGGCACCTGGTCCAGGCCTATGGCCAAGATCAGAAAAGGTAAGCCAGGCAGGCGGGAATTCCTACCTCTGACTTTAACCCCAAAACCAGGCTTGCAAACAGTGTGCTTCTGGCATCGCATGCAGGTGTTCACAACAGGGGTTTGACAGAAAAGGCCTGGGCGGCACTCACACACGCGGCTAGAATTGAAGGAGCAGGGCTCTTTCTCCACAAGGTCAGACTCTGAGGGGAAGAAACAGATGCAGGAACAAAGGATCACCCTGCGAGGAAAACACGAAGCAGGGGCCAAAGCTGAGCAACACCAGTTCAAAGGCTCAGGAAGCAGAACAGGCTGCCGGCACCCTTCGTGACGGCAACTTAAGTCATGAATATTTGGGGAAACTTGTAGACAATGGCTTGTAATATAAGACAGAAAGCAGAGATCAGACTTGGATAGCATCGGATGAGAGAATTTTTAGGAAGTCCCAGGTCACACAGGAAGCAACTCTGATTATGCGCAAGGTAGCATTCGGCTCTCTAAATCAGTAACCAAGGATGGATAATTGTGCTGCTGGAAATTCTAAATTAATAAAATATAAATATATATAGAAATAAAGTACAAATAAAATATATAGAGAGAATATTACTGTGAGGCATGTGTGAAGGAAAGCAAACCTTTTGCGCATGATACACAAGCGTCACATCGTGGTTTTTGAGATGCTTCATTCACATATTGTTCAGGTCCACATCTCATGCAGTCTTCATCTGGGTCCCTAGGACATGCTTTCTTTTTAACATAGCCTGGAGAAAGAAAATCAAAATATGCAGGATACCTGTTCAGAATCACAGGAGACAACCATTCTGAAGTGTTCTTGTATGCTCATTTACCTGTTAGGCACACGAGCCCAGTCTTCTCTTTGTACCTGTCCTTTGGTTTCTCTAGCACATTTTTGCCTTTCCCATTCAAGTGTGAAGGGATCACAGCTGTCCTGTTACAGCAGCACTGTGCACGGTATTATCACAGTCAGTATGGACTGCTGCAGAATGGGCATGTGGCAAGTCACTTGCTGACAGTTAGAAAAGACCGCCAAGTCTGTAGTGAGGGCAATACTGTCCTGCCAGTACTAAGTTCCCAGGCAATTGGTTTTCATGTTTTCTTCTTGACTATAGCAACCGAGTCCTGGTAGTTTGCTACCTAAGGCATCACTTTTCCTTTCAAAAGCTGCCAGAATCTCCTAGGTGCATGGATTCATGCCCCATCTCCCATGTTCAGACTGCGAGGTTACAGGATGGTGCTCCTTGAGCTGTGCCCTACATAGCCCAGCAGGGTTGCAGGAGGTTGCTTTCTGAGCAGTCCTGCTAGTTGTACAGTTGCCTTGACAGTTGTGAGATGGTTTCATTTTCCAATTGCTTTCCTTTAACAAATCAAATTACAAATGTACGTTTTTCTGATGCTGGATGTATATGCTACACACTTTCTCTGCTCAACACTTCCAACTCCCCTGTACTCATCACTCACAGTTTGAAAGCATGCTACCCTGGATTTTGTGGACCTGTATATATGCAGCATGCGTGAAGTTGAGCAGCTGGCTGAATTAGATGACCTCTGGAGGTCTTTGCCAAACTTAACCTATTCTATGACTCTGTGTTTACGTCCAGTAATCATTTTCTAGTGACAAGGTTTTAAAAGGATCCGTCTGGCAAGCTAGGTACAATAACTAGCTAGGAGTATGGGAAAGGCTGGGACAGAAGAATTCCTAATGTTTCAGCTCCTGAAGCAACAGACGGGGAATTCTACCACTGGCCATAGTGCCAAAGAAAGGAGAGGTGCAGTGGTCAGCTGTGACCTTGTGGCTTTGCCAGGAGGTGGAAGTAACTACCGGGGGGTAAGTTGCAGAAGTAAAAGTAAAAGCTAAAGCAGCAACATAAAGATAGGCAGAGTTAAGTGTTTCACAGGTGGAAAACAAAAGGAGAGAAAAGAATCCCAGTTTCAGCATTCAGCCTGCATCACCCAATCACAGAATCAACCACAGGGAGCCGGAACCTGGCAGGGAAGTAACTCACCTCATTTTGGCAAGCCTGATGTTGGAGTGCAGGTAAAAACAGCTGTGCTATATTTGGCCCACTAAATACCACCAGACAAGCCTGACCCACATCACTCCCACCTCCTCAAATCTACTTGTCTTGGACTATTCTTTTCAAGGCCGGGGCCGACTGCTGAATCTCAGCACTCAAGCTGCACGTGTGTACCTGCAAGTGTGTGTCATTTTCTCCTTCCTCATCCAACGACCCAAAAGCTCTAACTTCAGTTATTTGAGATTTCCTGTACACATGGGTCCCTTCCTTGGGGGATGTGTGCCCCGGTGCAATAGCTTTGACGCTTGCCTAACAGTGTCTTCTGGTGCTGCTCTCCACTGATTGTCTTCATAGCTCAACAACCAGAGCCTGAGCAGTAGGAATACCAGCTGCAATCCCCTGTACAGAAAAATGTACTGACAGTAAGTAGATGAAGTAAGTGTTTTAAGTGTTTTTCTTTTGTCAGTATGTGCGTTCATTCACTCCTGAAGATTTGCTGTTAACTGTGGGTGGGAAATTATCTTGACTGTTGACTGCAGCACTATCTTGTGGAGCTGGGTATCTGGTTTAGAGTCTAAACAAAACAACAGCCAAACAAACAAAAAAAAAAACCCATAAAGAGAATAAACAGAACTGAAGTGGAATACCAACTTCTGCAAAACATGAGCTGTTCTAGCATATACCATTATTTCCCATGAAAGTCTGTTTCTCCCCTTGACAGGAGGGAACTATTTTGTTCTCTGATGACAGAAAGAAAATACTCTTCTGGTATCCCAGGTATCAATTCTTATTTTACCTGCACAAGACTTAAGTACATGAGAAGAGATGTGGCAACTGTAGAAATTTATTAGGATGATCTTTTGAGGTTTGGTTTTAAGTTTATCTTGAAATTGAACTTGAAATTAACTTTGAAACAGAGGATGGCTTGCATGTGAGCCGCTGTGCTCATACTGAAAGCTGTACATCTGTGGGCTGGACCACCAAGGAAAGTAAAGGCCAGGCTGCATCAAGAGTTCGAGATGCTCCACTTTGATTACATGGAATTTTAGAAAAGCTTCTCTTTCTTTGCAGTGAGCAGTTGAGTTAGTAGCAGATATGAATAGGTTACTGCTTGAAGGAGTAGTGGGAGACTAAAATGAAAAAGGATTCTTATGAGTTTCTGTTGTGAAGGAGGCCCTGGAGGATGTGAAGAGATGTCCAAGACTGACATGAGGATGTGGTAACAAAATGAGTTTCAAGAAGAAGCTGAGGTGAAATGATTGAGACTGGTGGCTCATTACAGCCAGATGTAAATCAGATCTCTGCTTTTCACAAGACCTCACTGTGACACCTGTCATTATGGGAGCTTTTGCAAAGTATGGTTTTGAAGGAGAAAAGAGCTATTCTTGGGACTGGCTCAGAGTAAGATCCCCACTCCTTTTCTTCTTTTACAAGACTTGTTTTTCCATCCCTTGGTCTTGTTTACTTATACAACTTCTGAATGATTCTAGTGGTGTGGCCAGCAGCACAAGATGTCGCAGTGGGAACCCTGATGTAACTGCATGCAAATGCTAGCAACCACGCGTTAAACCCCTCTTTATTAGCAGAGCACAAATAAATGTCAAAAATTTCCTTTTAAAAAAAAAAAAAAAGAAGAAAACACTTATTTAAGAAGATATTGATGATGGTGAAGTACCATAAAATGCCCCACCCACTGAGGGGGTTTTTGGCCAATAGGGGGAGTTTCAGACATTTCCAGAACTCTTGTCTCACCAAGGTGTTTCCTGCTCCTGACCTCATATGCCTCTGAGTCACAACTAGCTTCCAGCAAAGCTCACTGTGTCCCCTGACAAGGGGCTGTTCCCTTTCTCATGTGAGATGCTTTCTAAACTGTTTTGACTATGAGGATAATGACAGATTTTCCACAGCATCATTTTATTTTTTTTGTCTCTGATCAGAAACTTACTTAGCCTAATTTCACTGTGCTATTTCACACTCTGAGGTAAGCTGAAATGAATTCTTAGACCTGCCTACTTCTAACTACTTCAGAGTGTCAAGTGATAAAAAACACATTAAAAATTCTAGTAAGTTATCTAGTTAGCAATTTACAGATTGTTTGCATGCAGACTGAACAGGAGCAGAACAGTGGTGAACAAGTTCACTTCTGGATCCACACTAAACAGCGATTCATGAAATTGCACTTTTCTTCAGGGACAAAATGCAATTCTGCAGATACACATGGTTCCTACTATCTCTACAACTAAGGCTCCATGTTAATTGGACTAAATTATAAACATACTGACCTGAGGGACACTGGTAACAGCAGCTTCGTGAAGATTCATCATAGAACCAATTCTCAAGCGTATCACAGGAATGAGATGGGGTTAGTGATTTCTAGAAATTGAAAGAGACAAAAGACACAATTAGAAAACAACTAGTTCCGTATTAGAGCAGATCCTAGTATTTGTCTCAAGTGAGGGGAGCTGCAGAAGGTAAAAAAAACCCTGCAGGTTTTTGAAAGTTCAACTGTCCCCAAAGCAATTAAATTACTGTTGCCTATATGCTTAAGCAAAGATTATGATATTCAGTGTATTCAGCAATAATTCAATATGTACCTTCACTCAGCAGGCTCTTTTCTCTGAAAGTCATTTAAACATAGGAATGGAATAATAGAATCACAGAATGGTTTAGGTTGGAAGGGACCTTAAAGACCATCTTGTTCCAACCCCCCTGCCCTGGGCAGGGACCCCTCCCACCAGCCCAGGTTGCTCCAAGCCCCGTCCAACCTGGCCTTGAACACCTCCAGGGATGGGGCAGCCACAGCTTCTCGGGGCAACCTGTGCCAGGGGCTCACCACCCGCACAGTCAAGAATTGCTTTCCGATATCTAATCTAAATCCACCCTCTTTCAGTTTAAAACCGTTCCCCCTCATCCTATCGCTCCCCTCCCTGATCAAGAGTCCTTCCCCAGCTTTCCTGGAGCCCCTTTAGGCACTGGAAGGGGCTCGAAGGTCTCCCCAGAGCCTTCTCTTCTCGAGGCTGAACCCCCCCAACTCTCCCAGCCTGTCCTCCCAGAGAGAGGACAACTCCCTCCCTTGCAGCATCTCCAGGGCCTCCTCTGGCCCTGCTCCAACAGCTCCGTGTCCTTCTGCTGTTGGTGGCTCCAGAACCAGAGGCAGCACTGCAGGGGGGTCTCCCCAGAGCGGAGCAGAGGGGCAGAATCCCCTCCCTCACTCTGCTGGCCACGCTGCTGGGGACGCAGCCCGGGATGCTGGGGGCTTTCTTGGCTGCGATCGCACGTTGCTGCCTCATGGTGAGCTTCTCACCCACCAACAGCCCCACATCCTTCTCCTCAGGGCTGCTCTCCGTACATTCTCCACCCAGCCTGGATTTGTGCTTGGTATTGCCCTGACCCATGTGCAGGACCCCACACTTGTCCTTGTTGAACTTCACAGGGTTCGCACATAGCCCAACCTGTATATCAAGCATTTCAGCGCTCAGAAAGGAACTCCTTGTTTCATACAAACAAAAGGGTAGTGGCATTGCCCCACAAAATATGTTTTTCAGCCAATGTTCCGAACACTGTTTGAAAACCAGCTGCAGATAAGTTTGTCTAATAGTCTGCATCTCCTTTAAAAACCTGGCAGCAGTTAGCAAATTAAACAAAAAAAAAAGGCTAAAAATTGCTGGCCTGAAATGATCCCATTTTAATTTGAGATAAGGATTCTTTAGAAAATAAAAACAAAGAATCTCTAACATCTGTAACAGATTTCCAGCTCTGTGTGCACTGGAATAAGAGGTGGTGTCATCTAAATCTAGCTAGACTGGCTGTAATCCACAAAGATAATTCTTGTTTGCAGCAAACAGGTCTTTCTGTTCAGTTATTTATACAGTCATAATGCTTGAATTTAGTGACCTAAAGATGTGTTTATTATAAAACAATAAACTGTTTTACTTATCATTTAGGGACAAATCCTA
>NW_009647671.1:0-279 GCF_000708025.1 Charadrius vociferus
AAGGGGGAGAATTGGGATTGTCTCCAAGTAATAGACTAAACAAGGCAGTTTATGTACTAAATTTTTTACGGTTACCACAGGATAGCTTGGTACCACCAATAGTAAAACATGAGGCTGGACTAAAGGGGAATATGGAAGATTTGAAACAAGGACCGTGTAAATTGATAACCTGGGGTAGAGGGTATGCACGTGTCGTCACAGAAAATGGAACCAGATGGGTACCAGCGAAATGGGTGAAGCCGTGGCTGCCAGAACAACCAGGTCCGCAAGAATCACTCG
>NW_009647671.1:580-4412 GCF_000708025.1 Charadrius vociferus
TTGCAAAACAGAGCGGCGATTGATTTTTTACTTCTAGCACACGGGCATGGTTGTGAGGATTTTGAAGGAATGTGTTGCATGAATTTGTCAGACCATTCAGAATCAATTCATAAGAAACTACAGCAACTGCAAGATAACATGAAAAAGTTAACCGTTACTAATTGGGGCTTAGATAGGTTATTGGGGAGCTGGGGTATCTTGGGATGGTTAGCAGATTTAGTAAAACATAGTATTGTAGTTCTGATTGTACTTATTGTTATGTTAATGATTGTATCCTGTGTACTAAGAAAGGTGTCAAATATGATCGAAAGCACCGTGAAGGTCTGGCTGGTTCAAGAAGAAAAAGGGGGAATTGTGGGAGCATACTTAAGAGACAATGGACATATATTGAACCAGCCATGCGAGAAAGCAGACTGGCTTTAGGCCCTTGCCCTTGAAGTCACCTTGAGGAGAGAAAAACAGGAGCGACAGCGACTGTTTCACACCGATTGAGAAAAACAAATTTGGAGGGGTCGGACGAGCAGGTGGGAAAAACAGAGATTAGAATGAACCAATCTGAGTCGCATGCTCGCCTTGTGCACAGGACTATTAACCAATCAACTAATGCGTGAACGCGAGTAGGGATAGATAAATTGTATATAAGGGACAGTAGAATATCAATAAAGTGGCTTCTGTATGATTCACATCGGATCGTGTGAAGTCTAGTTTCTCTCCTCGCATGACATTCAATGTTTGTAATTTAGTCTCTTGAAATTATTTAGCATTACTCATTTCTTTCCCGATATAGTCTGTATAGCTTGGCCTGTAGTCCTTCTGTCTCACCACAGGAATGAAGAGTTAACAACTGCCATCACTCGCCTTGGTGTAAATACTGAGAAAGTACTTGAGGCCAGTGGAATCATACTGGATTTATGCAGGTGTAAGTGAAAACAGAATTATTAACTATTTAATACCGGTAAAGTTTTATGTCATTTTATGATTCAGGCTCTGTTCCTCAATTCTTTGTATTGGACAAGTTAAAAAAATATGACACATTCTTAAACAGCAGGGTATAATTTATTACAATCCAATTACAAAAGCACCACAGGAGAAAGAAATCTACCAGATTGCACCTGCTTCTCTCAAGGTCTTGTGACAGAGGAGGTGTGCACTGATTGTCTAAGGTTGCCTGAAGGGTAGGAGAGACACAGACTATTTTTTGGAATAGTATATCGACGCTGGTTTATGTCTAGTATGACAGATAGTGCAAAGATGACAAAGCTCTTGTTAAAAAGAGTCTTCTATGGAACATCATGTTCTGTATAATGCTCTCATGCAAGACTGCTTGGGTATACAGTGTGAATAATCAAAATGCAGCTGCAGGCAACATGTAGTCAGTGAAGGCATGTTGAACATGGGCTAATCTCGGGAAAGCTATAGGTGATATTTTCTCTGCATATAGATGAGGTCCGCCAGTGATAACTTGTGTCTTGAACCTATTTCCTGTTCAGAAACTGAATGTTCAAAAATTGTTCAGCCATCTTAGTCTGTTTCTGGAACAGCACCTTCTCACAAGGAGGAGCTTAAAATTATGGTTGTGGGGAGAGATAGCATGTACTTCATATGGTTTGTGATTTTCTGCCACAATGAAAATGTGAGTTCACCATGGAAGGCTTTCTGGAGCCAATGTAGATCATCCAAGCTATGCTGAAAGCCTTGGGGTTGTGCCTTTTTCACACCAATTAAGAGTTTGAGCTATGTATCTTTAGAAGATAACTCTTCTGACTTTGGTGCTATGGTTAGCACATAAACCTGGAAATGAGGAATCACCTAATTGTATGCATCACCTTGGCCATACATATCTTGGAAATGTGACCGAAGACTCTGAGGTGGATCAGAAACCCATCAGCCTTTCCTCTAACCCACACTAAAAATTTCTTTTCCTTTACATCTCCCTGTTCTTCTCTTACTCATGTGAGTATGTACACTATTTCCAAATATCAAAATATCCCTCAGTTTGAAGTAATAGAGACAAAGTTTCCAATTGTTCAGCTTAATGGTATAAGCACATTGCTCAACTGCCTGCTGACAATTTGCCTCCTTTACTGTGATGAAGTTTTCAAGAAAGGACATGTCAACAGGGCAGTCTCTTTCCTGTGGAGTCTAATTTGAAAGTCTTTGTTTGGTTTGTTGATGTCCCATTAACAAAACCTTCCTCACAAGCTTCTGTTTGGTTAGTATTTCAGATTGTACTGCTGGGAAAAGGTAAAACAAAACCGAACGGAAATCGGGTACAGTTAGATGCCTCAAGAAAAGGAAGAAAAGATCAGCGTAACTTAAGCTTGTTTCAACTTTTAATTAACATCTTTCATTACCCTAACTGTGAAACACGGAAAAAATTATTTGACGCTTTAAAATACTTTCTTGGGAGTAATGAAAAAATTGAAGCTATTCTTTTAGACTGGTTTTCTGTGAGCGTGATGTTCAGTCACATTTAGTGAATGAGTGTGTATAAATATGCATTAGGAAAATAAGTGACTGGGCAGAGGAGGTAGTATAATTTTTGCATACTCAGTACTGATGTTGCGATCAATATTGGTTCTTTAGTGCTATTAATGTTAATTATCTAATCTTACTCTATTCTTTATATTTCAACTCCTGGATTTCCTTGGTTTTTTCCAATTCCCTTTCCTGGGTGGGGAGGGGTCATTGGGTGATAGAATGATTGTCTAAACAACAAATAATTGTTATGGGTTTCTCAAACCGTAACAAAAATATATAAAGATTATATTCAGCCAATTATATCAGTAGGAAGCTGTGCAATCCCAGCAGTGGACAGCAAATGTCGGACACTGTGAGCACTATGGCGTTGGGAGGAAGGGAAGGCCTCAGGGGTCCGGCACCGGGGCAAGAAGTTCTCAGGATGGCAGCCATCAAGGAAGGGAGCGAACTTCGCAGCAAACTTTCTAATTTATAGTGAATGTGACATTGATGGTATGAAATAATCCTGTTGGCCAGCTTGGGTCAAGTGCCCAGGTCTTGCTCCTCCTCACCCCTGTACCTGGCAAGCTCAAAAACACTGAGACATTGACACCTGCATACCATAGCTGGCTATAAAGTAAATATTTTCACGGATTCACTAGAGTCCTCTAAAAGTGCAGTTTTCCCAAGTCTTAGAAGAGAAATTAGTCCTGTGTCACTCAAATCGGGACATCAGCATATCGTATAATTTTTCAGTGATATTGTCCCAGGATCCTTTGCAGAAAAAAATACAAATCACAGAATAAAAGCCAATGTATACAATTCAGATATTGGAACTTCTATTTAGCAGCAATGGCATCATTAAAAATAATTACAGATCAATCAGAACTTTACTTGATAAACAGGTGTCCTGGTTCTGGCAGGGATGGGGTTAATTTCCCCAAGGAGCCGGCAGGGGGCAGGTATTCCATACCACGTGACCCATGCTCGAGCTATAAGAGGAGCTAGCTTGGGAGCTAGCCAGGGCGAGGAGAGCAGTCGCCACTTGGGGGGTGGGCTGCGGTTGTGCGTGTCCGGTCGTGCGTGTCCGGTCGGTGTGCTTCGCGGCTGTACTGTAATTGGGTTTTCGTCTTCCCTTTTGCTCTTCTGTTACACTGCATTATTTTAACCCATGAGTTTTGCCCTGTCGATTTCTTTTTCGACGGCTGTGGGAGTTGCGCGAGCGGCTGCGTGGTTCTTTGTTGCAGGCTAAGGCCAAACCACGACAACAGGGTAAGAAACAGTGTTGATAATACAGGGATGTTTACGTTACTGCTGAGCAGTGCTTATACAGAGTCAAGGCCTTTTCTGCTCCTCATACTGCCCAGCCAGC
>NW_009647671.1:8325-9002 GCF_000708025.1 Charadrius vociferus
TAAAAAATAGTATAAAAATAGCCCAAGAAAAGGGGAATCTCGGGGAAGACACCATCGTGAACAAATTAAGGAGGACTCCATCAAAGGCTGCCTTGGACTTCTGGGACCAGTCAATGGGCTGAGCCTCTCTCCCCCCCCCAATAAGGACACTTGGGGGTAAGATTCGAACACTAGGCTATACCAAGTGCTTCCCTGGGAAACTTAGAAATCTCTACATAGAGTGGTTTTATAACTTAGTGCATTTGTAACCGAGCTATATTGCTAGAATCTTTAGTATTCGCATGTGCTTTGAAGACAGTCACTATCACCAGCAATCCAAAAAAACCTTGTGTATCTGTTGTTTAAATAAACTGCAATGTGTAGGCTGCTAGTCGTTTGGGTTTTCTCATTAAACACGACTGAAGCGAGGCCGTGTTAGTTCATGAGCACGACTGGGCTGAAGGTGCAGTCTGCTATGAGTATAACCAGAACCGTAACAGTTTAATATATTAAAGGCGCCTGGACTGATAGTGGTGAATTGGGCATCACTCAGAATTTAAACCTAGCCGCACCTGGCCTCCCACCTTGGTGAGGAGTGTTAGAACGCAAGGGGGTTTATTTTCTGCCAAAACTATTTTGCCCCTTTAACGCAACACAAGGCGATTGGGAAAAAACCACAAGCCCTCAGCCTCTGGAGG
>NW_009647672.1:0-3726 GCF_000708025.1 Charadrius vociferus
GGGCCACATTTGTGGTGGGAGCGGAACAGATGGTGGTCGGTGCTGGGCGAGCGCGGGGCCGGCCTGGGAGATCTGCCTCCTGCTCAACGTCGTCCTCCTGCTGTAGGCAGGAGGCAGAAGGGCAGGAGGTGGCTGTAAGGGAATTTCTGGTTTCTTCCTTCACCCACTCCCTGTCTGCTGTCTGGGAGGAATCCTGAGCGTCGCTGGTGGAACCTCCTCCCTGTCTTACCGGCTGAGGTCCGCGGGAGCCGTTCCCGCAGCTCCCGCTCCCCGTGCTTCCGATGAGTCTGTAGAACTCGTTTGTCTTCCTCCCGCCTGCTCTCATGGTGTTTGAGCACGGACGCATTTTAGAAAGGAACCTCGAATTAACTCTGTCGAGGTAACGTGTCCGCTGGGACAGCGGCTGCCTGGCAGGGCTCTGCCGCAGCGCTCACCCACCGGCTCATCGCTTTCACCCCGGTGTCACGTCTTGCTCGTGCCCTCAGCGCCTCCGGTGCCCCCTGCGCGGGGATGGGGTTTCCTCCGCTCCGCTGTGCACAAGCGCTTCTCCCCATCCGGCTATCGCGCACAGAGACAGCTCGGAGCAGAATTAACGTGGTATTTCTGTGTGTGTCAGGGCAGATATTCCTCAGGGAGAGCGGCCTGGGGCTGAAGCATGGTTGCCCTGTAACTGTTCCGCACAGCTCAGCAGCGACAAATGCCGTTGTGCGAGTGTTGCTCCTGTCAGCTTTGCTGACGGCGTCGTTCATTTTTTTCGATGTAGCAGCAGCTATTTTTTTTCTTATTCCCCTTTTCAAAATGGTGGCTGAAATGGACGTGCAACAAAAGGTGCCCAACTCAGATTTGATAAGGTGCTACGGCTGAAATCCGCTGCGAACAGAAATGTTGGACCCTGCAAAACCTCGAACAGCCGCCTGAGCCTCGCCGCATCTCCCTGAAGTGGACACAGGGGATCTCTCCCTGCGAGCTTGCAGATAGTCTGAGCTTAAAAGCAGGCGATAAGCGTGTTTCGTGACAGGTAGCGCAGGAGGAGGAAGGTGAGGGGATGTGAGCTGCTCTCTGTGCTCACGGTTTGCGGGTTGTTAATCAGGTGGGTCGTGATGGTCTTGGCCATTTTCTCCTTGGAAGTCTCTGGGCGCAGAGTGGCCCGCCGGCGCTGACACAAACCCGCCACGCTGCGATAACGCCGGGCTCATCCTCTCCGAGCTGCGGCCTCGAGCTGTGCCCGGCCCCGAGCGAGCCTTTGGCGATGCCGGCGTGCTCCTCGGCGGTTTGCACGGAGCTGGCGAGCGCCGTGGGGCACGCAGGAGCGCAGAGTGGCAGAGCCGCGGCTGGAGTGCCGGCGGGGAGGGGGGGTGTGGAGCCGGGAAAACCTCGGTGCACCCGGAGGCGGCTCTGAGGAGGGAGAAGAGCTGGTTCCCGCGGCTGTGCCGGCGTGGCCCATCCTTGCGACGGCTCTGGGGTGCTGTGCGGCGCCGGGCGCCTCGGCTCCCCTCGTGGGTTTTGTTGCTCCCCATTAGCAGTCTTTGCTAATCTGAAGAAAACGCATTTCCAGTACAAAACTAAAGGCTGTTTCCAGACCGGTTCGCACTAGGAGGTGGCGGATTGGGGGGGTTTCCGTGTGGGAAGGGCAGCAGCGTTCTCGGGATGGAGGTGGGGAGCGTTTTCCTCCGTGCCCGGCAAACCCCGGAGGAGCTGAAGTTACCTTTCTCCTTTCCGTGCCGCTTCTGCGCATCCTGGGTTGAATTTGCCTGTCTGTCTGTCGCTTCCAGCTCGACTTGGCGGATCTGCGGAAGGAGCTGGATAAAAGCCAGAGCGTGTTCCCCGAGAACCCCTCCGTCTGGGTGAAGGACCTGGCCGGCTATCTCAACTACAAGCTGCAGGCGCCCCGGAGCGACCCCATGCTCAGCCAGCACCCCCACGGTCAGTGGCGGTTAACCTGCCCCGCTGCTGGGGGGGCGGTGGGACAGCTCCGGGCGGTCCCTAAAACGCCGGGCGGTGGGGTGACGGGGCAGCCGGGCAGCGGGAGCGGTGCAGGATGGCAGCCGGCAGGCTCCGAGCGCTGCCCTCCCGGCCCCCCCGGCAGCCTTACGGAGACACTGAGGTTGGAAAAGAGCCTGAAGGTCGTCGGGTCCGACCGTCTCGGTCCCAGCAGGAAGGAGTCCAGTTCTTTGCCGGGTTTATTTTGTGCAGGTTTAAGAGCGCAGGTTAAAGGACAGGGCGCTAAAGAGGCAGCTTTTAGAAACATCGGAGCGGACAGGAGCAAAACAGTCACAGATGCAAAAGGAAAAAAAAAATTTCCTGTTTTTACCTGAGACAGATCAGGTCGAGCCTGTCCCACAGTCCCGGCCTGTTCCCCGCAGACTGAGGCGTTTGGGCTTTTCTTTGCTTTTCCCCACTCCTCCAAACAGGTGGGTTTTTTCTGTGCCAGAACTGTCTCAGGAAACTTGGTAATAGTAAAGGCATACGACTTCTTTTTTTTTTTTTTCGGCAAAGAAAATCAGGATTATTTACTTGATTCTGGCTATCGCTACAGTTGACTTGCCTTGATTATAAGACAATAACATTGTCCGCACCATTGGCACGTTAGAGACTTTCTGTAGTCACCCCTTTCCACGAGGATGCGTGACCTGTACCTACTATTGCGGAATTAGGGAATCTGCGCGCAAGTATCCCCGCTCGTCTTAAAAGAGACGTTCTGGCTGGATTTTCCTTTTATATGTGATTTTATATGCGCTCACTTGCTTTGAGCACTTGTTGCTGGGGATGAAAGAGCAGAATATCTTCATGAAACCTGTGCGTGCCGTGCAGTATCAGCGTTTAACAGAGGGCAATCCTTTATCGCTGAGTTAGATGCGTCTAACGTAGGATAACTGAGAAAGAAGTCGCTTGCTGGGTGTGTGGTACGTGAGGACGAGGTGCCTCTCGCGCTGGGCGAGCTTCTCCACGCAGCTGAAAGTCTGACAAACTGGCGCTCGCTAAACTCTTCCGCTCTTGTGTTGGCTCCAGACTATCCGTACTGCCTCGTCAGCAAGGAGCTGAGGAACATCATCAGGTCCCTGCTGGGAAGGTCGTCCAGCGTGCTGGAGCTCTTCTTCGACCACTGCATTTATACCATGCTGCAGGAGCTGGACAAGACCCCAGGTGAGACGCGGTCGGTGCGGCTCCGGAGTGTCGACAGAGCGTTGTGCTCGGTTAGTGCGGTGGTTTCTCCGCGAGGCGGTCTGGTGCTGCGGGGTTCTGCCCGTGGCGATGCTGCTCTTTGTTTAAAGAGCTCTTCTGAACTCCTCTGCGGAGAAGGTGAGGTGGGAAACTCCTTCTGCGCATCGCGTGTGTGGTGAGGGGCTGTTCCTGCCCGGCGGCTCGTTGGTGAGATGCTGCTCTGGGTTTTTGGGCCGGAGGAGCCGGGGCAGGCATAGGTAGGAGCCCGGCACGGTGCTGTCAGGGGGAGGATCGCAGACTGAGGGGCGCGTGGTGGAAAATGCCTTTCCGAGGGCTTTCACGCCGTGGCATGAGTTCCTGCAGCTTTTTGCTTTGGGAGTTGCGCCGTGTGTAATTTGGAGAGATGCTTGGCTGCCGGCGGAGCTGTCGCGAGGTCGGGCTGCGACGGAGGACCGCGGGGCTCGGCTGGGCGCTGCGGCTGCGTTGGCCTCTGCTGCCGCCGCTGCCCCTGTGTCGGCCCGTGAAAGCTGGGGGCGCCCTGGGGGATGGGCGTGGTGGGCGCGG
>NW_009647672.1:3898-4199 GCF_000708025.1 Charadrius vociferus
GGTGGGGGGCAGCCGAGGAGGGAGCAGGACCCGCGCCGCTGCGGTGGGCTCCTGCGTGGAGTTGGTTAGCAGGAGCAGAGCAGGTCTGCGGGGAGGGGGCCGTCACCCCACCACCTTCTGGGGGTGTCGCGGGGTCGGGGGGGCGTTTGAAGCGCCCCGTGGCTGAGGGGGGCCCTTCTGTGCTCTGTTCCAGGGGAGTCTTTGCACGGGTACAGGATCTGCATCCAGGCGGTGCTCCTGGACAGGCCCAAAATCGCCACCATGAACCTGGGCAAGGTGAGCTCCTCCCGCCGGCTGCAGG
>NW_009647672.1:4866-5733 GCF_000708025.1 Charadrius vociferus
GCCTTACCGTCCTCTGGGCGCTGGGACAGGCCGGATTCACGGACCTCCATGAAGGCCTGAAAGGTGAGAGCCAGGAGCCGGGTGAGAGCTGCGGTGGTCCCCGGTCCCCCCCGCACGTCTCTGCTCCCACTGGTGTTCCTGCTGGAGCGCGGGGTCTGCTCCGAAACACGCCGTCCCGCTGCTGAGCTGCTGGAGAGGGGCTGCGGCGCTGGTCGGGGGGGTCCTGGGGGCAAACGGCTCAGGGGGGGACGCCTGGGGACCTCCCGGTGAGGGCACACCGGGCCCGTGAGATGCCCGTTTGGGAGCAGAACCGTGGGATCGTTCAAGTTGGAAAAGACCCTTAAGACCGGCGAGTCCAGCCGTGCGGTGGTGCCCCCCGCCCTGGGGTCGGGGTTCGCTGCCTGGCGTGTCGCGCGTGATGCCGCTCGCGGTTCCCGGCTGGCGGTGACACCTCGTGCGAGCCCTCATTCCTCAGCCATATATGCCAAAGGTTGGTGGCCACCGCGGAAGGGGAGTGACTTGTGCTGAAGTGTGTTTATAGAGGCGCCAGTGCTCAGTGTTTAGAGTGGAGACGTTGTAGAGCTGCGTGAAGTGGTTAATTATTTTCGGGGAAGCTGGAGCTGTCGCGAGCAGCGCCTTGCTGACAGCAGGGTGAGTTCAGACCTCGTGCCCAGCCTCGGCGGCCCCTCCGCAGGGACAGAAACTGCCCTCACGGCATCTCATCTGCGGGGAGCACCTTCCCCCGGCCGGGGCAGGGAAGTCGCTGGATGCCAGCAGGAACCGTCCTGCCTGGAGAGAGAGGGAGCGTGCTGCTCTGCCGTTCCTCTGCGAGGGATCTGTCTGGTCGCCTGCCGCGCGTTTTGAGTA
>NW_009647672.1:5778-6538 GCF_000708025.1 Charadrius vociferus
GGCACCCGAGCGTTCCTCTGCTTTTCAGTTGCTGCTCGCGGACCCGAGGAGCGCTCGTGCTGGTGGAAGGAGCGCGCAGCGCGGCCGGGGAGCCCTCGGCGTCGCCTGGGGCGCGGGGGCACGCCGGAGCCCTCCTGCTCCCCGCTCTGACCGCTGCCTCTCTCCGCAGTGTGGCTCGCCGTCATGCTCCCGGTGCTGGGCATCAAGTCGCTCTCCCCATACGCCGTTGCCTACCTGGACCGTCTGCTGATGTGAGTTACACCGCGCTTTCATTACCAGGGTACCTTCGTTAAGGGGAAGGGGCTGCCGGGTGTGGTGCGACGGTGTCTGCACGGTGCCGGTGGCAACACCGAGTGTGCGCGGGGGCGCGGGTGTGCGTGCCCTGCAGCGCTGTGCTCGCCGTGCGGGTTAGCTTATCCCCCATCTGTGGTGGCTGCCTGTTGTGTCGGTGTCCAGACAGCGGTCGTGGCACCTCCTGGCCGCGTCCGGTGCCCCGATGGCTGCTGGTTCCACTATGGCTCTACGGAAACACCAGGTTTCTGCTCAGGATTCCTCTCCACTGCTGGTGCCTTCCCTAAAGTGAGTTGCGGTGGAGGGGGAGCGGAGCCCTTCCCCGGCCCGCTCCGGTGATCTCCCCGCGGCTCCGGCTGGGAGGCAGGACAGGCTGCTCTGGTACCACGGCTCGAGGCCACGGCAGCGCTGGTGTGACCCTCTGGGTGCCCCGTGCCAGGAACGGGCCGCTCCAGTGCCACGTGCCCGC
>NW_009647672.1:7900-8839 GCF_000708025.1 Charadrius vociferus
CGGGGGTTCCCAGCCTGTCTCCTCGTGGCAGCCCTGGTGTGCCAGCGAGGAGGGTCGTCCGAGCGGGTCCTGTCCTCCCTGCCCTCCCCGCTGGTGGTGGGCACAGGGCTCTGCCGCCCCCCGGCACGGCTCCCAGCACAGCCGGGCACGGGCTGCCCCTCGGTGTGGGCTCAGCCCCCCGTGCCAGGGGCTGAACGGGCAGGTGGCAGCACGAGGTCGCGGTGGGAGCGTGTCCCGGTACGGGAGGGAGCGGGACCTTCCCGGGAGGATGGCTCTGGGAATGACGTACCCATGAGTTTGGTGCCCCGGGAGCTGGCTGGGAGCCGGCAGGGTTTGGGGGGTGGTCGAGTGTGCCGGCGTACAGCCCGGGGCACGGCGTGTCCGATGCACCAGACCGAGTGATGCGTGTCACGCTGGGGGTGAGGACTGGGCGTGATGACCTGCCGTGCTCTCCTTCCCAGCTCCTCACCTCCATGAGCCAGTGTCTGAGCCTGGACCCCCTGAGCTTCAGCGTCTGGAGGCAGCTCTACACCAAGCACCTCTCCCAGTCCAGGTCGGTTCGTGCTGCCTGCTCTGAGCAGGGCCTGCACCAGCCTGGGTGCACCCAGCGATGTGCTGAATTGCTTCTGGGTGCTCCTGACCGAGCCCTGTGTTCTCTTTCCCCCCGTAGTTTGCTTCTGAACCATCTGCTGGAGTCCTGGGACAGAAGCAGCAAGAAGGTAGGAGTGAGCTGGGGAAAGGAGGAGTTACGCGGGGTGGGGAGACAACGTACCCGTGCGGCTGCGGGAGGTCCCCGTATGAGCAGTGCCCCCGGGGGGACCCGTGTGTGCCCACCCGTCACTGCTCCAGCGCTCAGCGGTGTCCGCCGGCGGGGACGCGGTGCCTGCCAGCCTCGAGAGCCGGCACTTTGTCCCGGGAAAAGGCGGCGCGCTGCGCGTG
>NW_009647672.1:9760-10697 GCF_000708025.1 Charadrius vociferus
GCGGCCGCGCCGTGACGGGGCCTCGTCCTCCCACCCGCCCAGGAGCTGCTGCGCAAGATGAAGGGCCGGGGATTCCCCTGGTGGCGGCTGCTGCTTGTCCTCCTGGTCTTCGCGGCCGGCTTCCTCCTGCACGACGTCCGGACGCACGGCTCCTTCCAGGGTAAGGCACCGGCGGCTTCGCCCGTGGCTTTGCACAGAGGGGGGCGGAGGGGCGTCCCCGGGGAACCGGGACATCCCCGTTCTCCCGAGTGAAGCCCCTCCGCAGCCCTGCCCGTGCCGCTGCCTGCCCTTGAGCAGCACGGCCCCGTCGGTCTGGGTTTGGGGTACGTGGGCTGTGTGGGGCTGGCTGTTCGGGGCAGGTTGTGCAGACAGACCCCCTGCCTGTCCCCTCTCGGCAGGGTTTCCCCCAAACTCAGGTTTCCTCTCTGCTCGGGAGTTTCTGTCCCACCTCAGAGCGTTTTCCGAGGTGTTTTGCGGGGCAGTTTGTGCCGTGCATCCCCGGAGAGGGGCTTTGGGGACAGACTGAGCGCGCAGCTCCTGCAGACGGGGCCAAGGTGTGCTCAGGGAACGTCTCTCGTCTCTTCCAGCCTCCTCTTCTGCTCGCCTGCTTCGTTCCTCTGGCGTCCTGCCGGCCGCGCAGCAAGCCTGGCAGAAGGTCTCCCACTGCTGCCTGGAAGGGTACAGGTCCGTGGCCCCGGCGCTGGGCGGCAGCGTGCGTGCCGGGGGGTGTGCAGTGGGTCACGCGGCACGGAGCGATCTGTCGGGAGCCCTTTCTGCTGGGGAGGAGTTCCCCAGCTCCGCCTGGACGGGCTTGCGGCTCCGCTCTGGAGTTCTCCTCTTCCCTTGGCGGCAGCTCCGGGTACCCGCATGTCCCCGCGGCGGTGCCGGCGCTGCCCCCAGCCGGCGCTCGCTCTCTTCCAGGTGGCTGGAGCGGATC
>NW_009647672.1:12679-13260 GCF_000708025.1 Charadrius vociferus
CGATGCACCGTCCCGGGGGGCGGTGGGGACCCCCGGGGCGAGGGGGGGGGCGCACAGATGTGTGTATGTGTGTGCATACGTGCTCTTATGTACACGTGTGTGCATATGCACATGTCTATAGGCGTGTGCGCATGCATGTGTGCACATACACGTGTGTATAGAGGTGTGTGCGTATGTTTCCTTGTATGTGCGTGCATAGGTGTGCACACGCATGTGTACATGTTCGTATGTAGGTGTGCGCGCACACGTATAGATGTCTGTGTGTGTACATGTGCACATACGTGTGCATATGAACGTATAGACATGCACATACGCGTGTACGTGTATCCTTGTGTGCCTGTATGTGCATAGATGTGCATGTACGCGTGTGGAGGTGTGTGCACACGTGTATAGCGTGTGCATGGATGTCTGCACGCACACGTGTTAGACGTGTGTGTGTGCATATGAACGTATAGACACGTGCACACTTGTGTGCACATGTGTTCCTATGTACGTGCACACGTGTGTACATACATGTGCGCGTCCCTCCGTGCGCCCGTGCTCGGGGGCGTGGCCAGTGGGGGGGGCGTGGCCTCGGGGGG
>NW_009647672.1:14595-20131 GCF_000708025.1 Charadrius vociferus
TCCCGGGCTGCATCCCCAGCAGCGTGGCCAGGGTGTCGGGGGGGGACTGTGCCCCTCTGCTGCGCTCTGCTCTGGGGAGACCCCCCTGCAGTGCTGCCTCCAGCTCGGGGGCCTAAGCAAAGGAGAGACATGGACCTGGTGGAGCGGGGCCAGAGGAGGCCCCGGAGATGCTGGGACGGTTGGCGGCGGAGGACAGGCTGGGAGAGTTGGGGGGGTTCAGCCTGGAGAAGAGAAGGCCAAAGAGGGGAGACCTTAGAGCCCCTTCCAGTGCCTAAAGGGGCTCCAGGAGAGCTGGGGAGGGACTCTGGGTCAGGGAGGGGAGCCGTGGGACGGGGGGGAACGGTTTGACACTGACAGGGGAGATTGAGATGAGATATTAGGAAGAAATTCTCTCCTGTGTGGGTGGTGATCCCCTGGGGCAGGTTGCCCCAAGAAGCTGTGGCTGCACCATCCCTGGAGGTGTTCAAGGCCAGGTTGGACGGGGCTTGGAGCAACCTGGGCTGGGGGGAGGTGGCCCTGCCCAGGGCAGGGCAGGGGGGGGAACTAGATGGCCTTTAAAGGTCTCTTCCCATCCAAAGTATTTGTGATCCTATGAGTCTAAGGAAGAGGGTGGGGGGTTAATGACAAAGCTCTTCCAAGGGCTGAGCGCTCAGGAGAGGAGGCTGTTTGGGCCTCAAACAGGAATTTGTTGGTCCTGGCATTTTCTGTCTTTGGTCTGGTGGGAGCTGTCTGGGGCAGTCGCTTGTGGGTCATCCTTGCTCCATGCATGCTGCTATGGGGAGGCAGGAACCCCTCCAGAATGTCCTCCGCTTCTGTCCCACAGAACAGGGGCCAGAGAGGATCTCCCATCCCCTGCTTCAGGACAAGATGACGCTTGATTTGCCCCATGCCAGTGCCAGGGAGAGACATGACGAACAGCAGCGCTCGTTAACTCTGCGAAGCGTGCTGAGATAGAGTAGTTACTGTTCAGTCTCTGAGCGCTGGCAGGTGGGCACGAGGAGCAGAAGGAACCGCCTGTGTTTCCCAGACCTCTGCCCCAGAGCCGGGCATACGGTGGGGCTTTGTTCCTCCAGGGACACAAGTGCTGTGTGGCAGGGCGAGCAGGGAACCAACGGCTTCGTAAGAAAGAGCCTGGCGTTTCAGGGATCCGAGCAAAGTGGGCTGGGGTCTGCTGGGAGCGCAGCTTTGATTCCTGCACAGTTAGAGAAGTGCAAGCGGCTGCCGGCACCACCTGGTGCAGGGGGGAACTGTCCTGGCTGTGCCGGAGGAGAACCGCAGGGCCTGCGGTGGCCGTGGCTGCCTGGCCTCTGCCCGGAAGGTGGCTGTGCATGGCCTCGGCTGGCTGCTCCTGGGGCCCTGCCTTCGCTCAGCCTCTGCTTTGTGTCTGTCCCAGATGGTGGAGACGCAGTTTGTGCTGTCCTTCGTGCACCGCTTCCTGGAGCACCGCGGTGCCACCACCTACTTTGCCTTCTGCTACCCCTTCTCCTACACGGAGTGCCAGGAGATGCTGGCGCAGCTGGACAGCCGCTTCCAGGACTGCAGGCACATGTCTCCCAGCAGGTGCGCGCCCCCCAGACCCCGCTCCCGGCCCTCACCTGCTTGGCTTTGCCCCCACCGAGGAAGCACAGCGTTGTCCAGCTCTGGCTGCAGGGGGGTGGAGGGTGGAGGGGGGTCTCTGCGCCCCCCTGGTAGCTGCCTGGTGCTTGCTCCTTTGGCCCAGCACTGCATGAGCAGCTGCAGCAGCTTCCCCCAAGCATGCGCTTCCAAGGGGCTTCCAGAGGGTCCTTTATTGCTTCAGCCGGCATTCCCAAGGGCGGGATCCCATCAGGCGGAAGAGGGGCTGTAACAGAACTGCAGCCCTCGGTTTAAGGAAAGGGGGTTCTTGGAGGCCAAGACCTCGTTTGCTTTCCACTCCTGGCTGCAGGAAGTACGGGGCATCTCTCTCCCGCTGCTCCTTCCTCTACAACTGCTGTCACAGAGGGAGATCTTGCCACCAAGAGACAGCTGTAGCGCCGGGCTCTTTGTGGATCGTGCTAGGAAGCTGCTCTGATCTCAAGAATTTCTTCTCAGAAGTCAGAGTAGAACTAAACACCCGGCTGAGGGGAGGAGGACAGAGTCAGTCTTGAGATGTCTCTGTGGATAGCTCTGTCCTGCGGCCCCTCCTGGCCCCAGAGGCTTTCCGTGCCGCAGGGCTGGGGTCATAAATACCTTTTCTTAGACAAGAGGTGAGCAATGGTTTATCAGAAGGTGTTCTCAAATCGTCATGTGATGGAGAACTATGAGAATATCAAAACCTGGCAGTCAGTCAGGGTCTGACGGCAACATCCTAGCCTCCGTGGGTCAAGAACCCCTCGGGATGGCAGCAGGACTGGGTGGTCCCGACCGAACGCTTCTGCAGGAGGCCCTGGCTCCCCCGGCGCAGCGGGAGCTGCTGGGGCCCTGCCTGGGGGCCTCTGCGCTGCGCAGGCGGGTCATGCTCCCCTCTGTGCCACCATTCCGTCGAACCCCCGAGTCCGAGGCTGTGGGTGACCCTGCGCGCACCTCGCTGCCCTGGGTGCTGCCTGGCCACGTGGGCTACCGAAGGACAGGGGTTGCTGCCTCCCCTGCTCATCCCGGCTGACGCCCTCACAGGCCTGTGGGGTGGTGACCTGGGGCATTGCTCTTTCCTCCTCAGGAGCACTCCTGTTCCTGGCAGGCTGCGAGGGGAGGCAGGCAGCAGGAGAGGGTTTGGCGGCTCAGGTCAGGCTGGGGCTGTTGAACTGAAGGGGAGCAGAGCGAGCAGGGACGTGGCCCTGGGTGAGGGGCTGGGGGCAGAGCTCAGGGCTGTGGGTGTGGAGAGCGTCCCCTGCCCCGCCGGGACCCCCCGTCCCTCCTTAAGAGCATCTCAGCAGCTGCCCGGGGTGAGGCCCGGCACCCGGCCCCTCGGTCCCTGGCCCAGCAGCACGCTCCACCGCCCCAGCCGGGGCAGCTGGGCTGAGCGTCTCTCCTCTCCCTGTAGCCCCCTCGACTCGGTCTATTACCACCGAGAGCTGCTCTGCCACTCCCTGGACAAGCTGCGAGTGGACCTACTCACCGTCACCTCGTGCCACGGCATGCTGGAGAAGCGGGAGCCCCGGCTGGACAAGCTCTTCCCAGACACCACCACTCCGCGGCCACGCCGCTTCGCAGGGAAGAGGGTGAGCTGCTGCGCCGGCTTTGGGGCCGCGTCGGGGACAGAGAGTGAGGGCAGCAGACTGTGTGACAGTCCCTGTGTCAGGGCCTTGCTGCCACCCTCGTGTCTCTGCCGTGGAAGGTGTTGTGTCCTGGGGGATGGAGCATTAGACCGGGTGGAGCGTGGGGAGTCTGTGAGATCCTGCGTCGGGCGTGGGAACCAGTAGCCTGCCAGGAGCCCCGGTGCACCCACATCATCTCAGCACCATGAAATTCCCTCTGGTAGCACCACACATGGCTTCCTCAGGGCAAAAATTTCCATCTCGTTTCCTCGGAGTTTCGTTCTGTCCTCTTTTTATTGCTGCTGCTCCGTTAAGCTGTGAAGAAACTGATGGAGGTGCTGTATTTGGGGTGTCAGCCCCTGCTGCCACAGGTGGGCCCTGCCTGGGACAGGGGCAGCTCCCTCTGCGGCTGCACGGAGCTGGGATGGGCGGCTGGAGGCTGCATGTGCATCTTTTGCTGAGAAGCTCCCACCAAGAGAAAGGCACTTCAGGAGGTGCTTTGTGTCGCTGTTGCAGTCAGGTTTGTTCCCTGCTCCATGGGCTCACTCGGGGCTTTTCCCCGGGGCACTCCTGCAGCTCTGCTTCTCTGACGCCCGTGCTCTGGTTTCTCGTGGTAGCAGGCTGCGGGGCATCTGTCCCTTTAGTCTCACACGGGGATAACCAGTCTTACTGCAAGCAGGACCCAGGAGAGGCACTGGGCAAAGAAGCCACAGAAAACTGTTGCGTTACCACAGCCGGTACCTATTGTCTGCTCCACATAAAGGCCTTAGCTGCGCCTTGTGCAGCGCAGTGCCCAGCTGCGGTGCAGGGGGGGAGCCCCCGAAGCGTTTGGCCCCTCGGCTAAGCTGTCACAGCATCTTGGGGCAGGCAGGAACCTGCCCATCGTCCTTGTCTGTCTGCCCCCAGGTGTTCTTCCTGAGCAGCAGAGTCCACCCGGGAGAAACACCCTCCAGCTTTGTCTTCAACGGCTTCCTGGACTTCATCCTGCGGGAGGAGGACCCCCGGGCCCAGATGTTGCGGCGGATGTTCGTCTTTAAGCTCATTCCCATGCTGAACCCCGATGGGGTGGTGCGAGGCCACTATCGGTGAGTGAGTGCAGGATGCAGCTGCAGCTTCGTCGGGGCCCAAGCTGAGGTGATCTCCTGGTTTGGAGCCTGCTGTGCTTTTCGTGGTGGCTGGGAAGAACAATCCCAAAATCCTGCGTCAGTAGAACAAGCCGAGGTCCACAGGCTGCAGCAACCTCTCCCTGCTACCCCTGTGGGGATCTGTGGCGAAGGCTTGGGGCTGCTCTTGCCTGCGTAGGTCACCTCCTGGATCGGGGCTCAGGTGGGCAGCGCTGCCCTGTGCCTTTGAGGCATTGGGACGCTGTCCTGTCCTTGCTCTCCCTGGCACGTTGGAGCTGGGTCAGCTTCAGGGAGGAGGGAGGGAGATCACTCGGGGCTCTGTCTCACCGAGGCAAGTGCCATGCTGGGAGAGAGGTTCTCGGCTGTGTTGGGGCAGAATCTCTGTGTGCTTGCCCGTGAGGGGGTGGTTTGGCCACTTGTACTCTGGGACAGAGCCCAAAGCCTCGGCCGTTACGAGGCACGGTCAGGTCTGCCTTTGTAGAATGGCCGGCACTGTGCAAAGGGCCTCACGTCGCCTCTGCTCTCTCTGCAGAACTGACTCCCGTGGGGTAAACCTGAACCGCCAGTATCTCAACCCCGACGCCGAGCTGCACCCTGCGGTGTACGGGGCCAAAGCTGTCCTCCTCTACCACCACGTTCACAGCCGCGTCCTGCCGGGCTCTCCCGACTGGAGAACGTACGTCTCCCCACTCAGCACCAGCTCGCTAAGCACAAAATCTTCCAACCATTCCGTCCGCAGCAGCGCCCCGTCCCCGGAGCCAGCCCTGACAGAGCTGGAGAAAGCCAATAACCTCCGCAACTCACCCAGCAGCTGGCGTGCCAGCACCTACTTCAGCCCTTCTCAGGAACCCCGGCTCTCGGGAGTGCCTGCCGCCGAGCCGGGCAGCAAGGACCAAGCTGTCTGGATCCTCCCTTCCAGCCACACCGCGGAGCACTGTGAGGAGGAGGCCAGGCGGCCTCCCTCAGCGCCTCTCCCCGAAACCATCCTGCCCCAGGACAGTGGGCTGGCCTACTACGTCGATCTCCACGGGCATGCCTCCAAGCGCGGCTGCTTCATGTACGGCAACAGTTTCCCTGACGAAAACGATCAGGTGAGGGCAGGAGTACAGAGGTGCCGGCTGGGGCCCTCTCGCTGCTCTGCCCCCTCCTCAGGGTCCTGAACTTCCTCCTTCCTGCCCCCCTTCCTTCCCCCCTTCCTTC
>NW_009647672.1:20265-26422 GCF_000708025.1 Charadrius vociferus
CCCCCTTCCTTCCCCCAACTCGATCAGTGCAGCAGGTCTCAGCTCTCCCCCTGGGAGCTGGCGTGGGCAGGACAGAAGAGCTGCCCCTTCTCCAAAGGGATGAGGGTGGGGAAGAGCTGTGCCCCTGGGCTCCTTCCTCTCCGCCTCCGCGAGCAGGCTGTCGGGAGAGCCCCGCTGCTGCCTCTCCCTGCAGGGGATGGGCCAGGGGCAGGCAGGGGTGGGCTGTGCCCCCCGGGCAGGGCTGGAGCGTGTGAGACGCTGGAATTGGGCAGAGCGGGCCCAGCCAACACCCCGGTGCGTCCCAGGGCCTGGCACTGCTGGAGCAGGATGAGCAGCCAGGAGCTCCCTCCCTCCCGAAGTCACCTGTGTTCCTCTCCGTGCGTTGCAGGTGGAGAACATGCTGTTCCCCAAACTCATCTCCTTGAACTCACCTCACTTTGACTTCACGGGCTGTAACTTCTCGGAGAAGAACATGTACGCCAAAGACAAGCGGGACGGGCAGTCGAAGGAGGGCAGCGGGCGAGTGGCCATCTACAAAGCCTTGGGGATCATCCACAGGTAGGCAGACCTCCCTCTGCGCGCTTGCTCAGCGTCCGTGCCAGCTGATCTGGCCCCAGTTCTCCTCTGCCCTGGAAGGGGGTAGTCTTGCAGGACACAGGATGTTAAGGAAAGCTGAAAACACTTCTGTGGGGGCAGAGTGTTACCTGCGCGGGGCAGGCAGAGGCCGGGACCCGGCCGTGCCAGGCAGTGCCGCGTTCCTGAACTGCAGGCCTGGCTCCTCTTCCTCCTGTACCTCCTGTCCCTTCACACTCCTCCTGCAGCTGCTCTGGCTTCTTACAGTCCTCGCTGCTGCAGAGCTGCTTGTGCACGGCTTTCCAGAAGGAATTCTCCTCTTTCCCAGATGTTTATATTTGTAATGAGCTGTAATTAAACCTGTTTACTCGTAATGGGTCAGCTTCCCCAGACCTCACATGCGAGATTGCCATGCAAGGTTCCAGCCTCAAGCAATCCGTGATTCTGGGAGTTGAGGATATTTGTGTGACCCGTAGCAGCCATGTGCCTCTCTCCAGCAACGGGTGGGATATTTTTGGCCTGTTTCTGTTGCGGTTGCTGGGAACATAAAAACGGCTGAACTAATCAGACCAACAGCCTGCCTTACCCTGTTTGGCCCTGGTGGTGGCCGGTCGCAGATGCTAAGGGAGGAGTACAAGAAGAGGAGTTGTGTAATGCTGCTTTAGGAGATGCTGCGTTCCCCGGGCATCTGTGGTTGGAGGAAATGTGGAAGCAGTGCCAGGCTTCCTACTGGCCCTGGGCTTCCCCCCAAGACCCCTGCACCCATTCCCCTCTGAAGAGCTGCTCTCTGCGGGTGCAGATTTGTTGCCGGCTTAGGCTGGCGTAGGACCAGGCTGCCGGCAGAGACGGTGGCTCCCTCGGCTCCTTTCTTTTCCCCATTTCCTCAGCACTTGCTGCGTACTCTGCTGCTTCTCTGTGCCTGGCCACAGGCTGGGGCGGGGAGCGTGCTGATCCAGCTAAAACCAGCCCTGCAATAACAAATATGCGAGTTCCTTGGGCTCAGGTTGCTGGTGTAGCTTTTTCTGTGGCCATTTGCTGGAGCTGGCAGGGAACAGCCCGTGGCTGATCCAATATCGACGTCCTGAGAGGTGGTGGATGTTCTGCTGGTGTCAGGACCGCTCTCGGTGCCCGTGCCGTGCAGGCACGTCAGATAGATGGGGAGGGAGACGTGCTGGTCTTCTGCTGGGTCAGCCAGCTAAATTGTCTCTGAGCAGTTGGACAGAAGCGAGCGATCCCAGCTGGCAGCTCCCAGTCTCCCTCTTTTCCTTCCCGCCTCTGGAAACGTGCTCCGGGGGGCCGGCTCACTGATATCTCAGGGACTGAGGTGAGACTGCCTGGCCTCGCAGTCCCTGCATGGTCCTTTTTGACAACAGATGCAATGTTTGCCTTTCTCCACCCATCAGGGACCCCTTCCCCACTGCCCGTCACCTTCTGGAGATGACCGAGAGAGGAGCCCCAGGGGTTGTGTTTGTCAGGAGATCCCCAGTTTGATTATCCTCCATTTCTGGTGGTTTTCCTCCTGGAGCCCCATCTCCAGGCAGAGCGATGCTCCCACCCTACTCACCGCTTTCTGCAGCGGAGCTCCCTCACCCAGCTGATCTGCTACGGCTGTCCATGCCCCCCAAGTGCTGGGACGGGCTGTTCCTGCAATCGCAGGATGCTGTCCTCGAAAACCTGCCACCTTTCCTAAGTGTCCTTGTCCTTCAGAGCTGTCTCCAACAGCTCCCCCTTACTGGTGCCCTGAATTAGCTGAAATTGCTCGTCTGGGGCCCGGGGTCTGCCCTCTGCTGCGCTCCTCCCCTCCGCATCATGAACTCCCCTGTGTCACGGTCACTACAGACAAGGCTGATGTTCGTTGTCACATCCCCAGCTAACAAGTTCTTCCTCATCCGTGATTCAGCTGTGCATCACCCCTGGGTGGCCTGTCCAGTACCCGTATACCCATATCGGGAAGTTATTCCCCAATGCTCTCCAGAAATCTGGAGGACTCCAGGACTTTCTGGGAGTAGAAGCAGTACGTAAAGAATGTTTCTGTTGAGACTTTTATTTTCTTACCACTGCTGAGCACAGGTGAATCTCTAGCACCCGTTGCGTTGTGCAGCAGAGATGCGCCAGGTGCCCTGTGCCGGCATTCATCACGTATCTTAAAAGCCATTAGTTTTTTTCCCCACTTTGGGAACGCTGAGGGTAGAGAAAGCTGCAAGCTTGGAATAAAGAACACAGTAATACAGCAAACAGAGAAACTGGAAGAAGGGGAGACCCCTCTTAGCATCCCCGGGTCAGTTTACAAAGCTCAGTGCCCAGCGGGACCCCCACGTCCATCTCTGCGGAGCAGCTCTCCCCTGGCCGGCCCCGGGCTCTGCGGCTGCGGGGTTATTCCTCCCTGTGGCAGGACTCTGCCTTTCCCGGTGGGAGCGTGGGGAGGTCCCTGCCTGGTGAATCCCTCCCCAGGGCAGCACAGCCCCCTGGAGTGTCGCCCTCAGCTCTGTGTCCTCCGCAGCCTTGCTCGGAGTAGGGGGCTCGGCAGCCTGGCACCCGGTACCCACCGGGGCACACCGCCAGTGCCAGGACTCCAGTCGGGCTCTGTGCTGCGCTCGCAGCCCTTGGAGCCGTGCACGTCGGCTGCGTTTGGGCCACCTCTCCGTCCCCTGGCATCGCCTGTCCTTCGTCTGCTCGCCTGCGAGGGTGACGGTGTCCGACGCCATCAGCCATCACCCATGGCTGTCCCTCGGAGCTGGCTGTTACTCTGGCGAAGGCTGCCGGGGTGGGTGGTTACACACGATTCCTCCTTCGTAAACCCGCTGACCGCTCCCAGACACCTCCTGTCCTTCCTGGGTCTCCAGGATTATTTTCCCTATCACCTTCCTGGGGATCGAGGTGAGGCTGACCGGCCCGTGGGTCCCTGGCTCCAAAGACAGGGATGACATTTGCGTTCTCCCTGTCCTCGGGACCCACCTTGGTCGCTGTAACCTCTCCGAGATAATCAGCAGCAGCCTCGCCGGGACGTTGGCTGGCTCCCTCCCACCCGCGGGGACATCTGCCTTGCTCCAGACTTTCCTCCAGCCTCGGGGGCCGGGGATCGCTGACCACAGAGCTCGCCAGTGACGATGGAGGTGAAGGTGTGGAGTACCTCAGCCCCTGCTCCATTCAGCTTCTGGCTCTCGCTCTCCCTTGGCTTCCTTCTGCTACTGACACACCTCTAGAAGCCTTCTTGTACCCCTTCAGCTCTGGGTGGGCTTTGGCTTTCCCAGCCCCATCCCTGCCCATTCGGACAGTGTCTCTGTGTCCCTCCCAGGGCACCTCTCCCTTCTTCCACCTCTTGTGTGATTCCTTTTTCTCTCCCAGTCCAACTGGGAGCTGCATGCTCATCCGCGCAGGCCTCCTGCTGCCTTCGCCTGACTTCCCACGGGTCGGGGTGGACTGTTGTGGAGCCGGAGGAGGTGAGCCCTGGAAATGAGTCAGCTCGCCAGGGCCCTGTCCCAGGAGAGTCTTCCGAGCAGATGCCTGAAAAGGCAAAATCTGCTCTCCCGAAGTCCGGGGCCACGATCCTGCTTTTTACCTTGTTCCTCTCTCTCAGGCTACCGAGCTCCACCATCGTGTGGTCGCTGCAGCCAAGGCTGCCCCTGACCTGCACATCCCCCGCCGGTTCTGTCTGTACAGATGAGGTCCGGCAGCGCCCACCCTCGTCACCCATGTGGGAGTAGCGCCGCAGGCCGGGCTGCTCCCGTGGAGCTGGTGAGGGGATGAGGCGCCTCTCGGCTGCGCTGCCGCACGGAAGGTGTGCGGCGACTTCCTCAGGAGGTCGGCGTGTGCTTTCCGCTCTCCGGCTCCTGCCCGGGGGAGATTGGTGGTTCTCAGCCAGCTGGCCACGTCAGCCCGGGCGTTAATTTGTCTTTACCTGTCCTGACAACGTCCAACTGGGCACGTGTGCGGGACCTGGCAGCTTTTAAAGAAAATTGGTCGTTGTTGTTAACGGGCAAGGTTGACGTCACTGCACTGTCGCAGCTCCAGGGCACCAATCTGCCATTTCAGTTTAACGAGGCTCAGCCCTGCTCTGCCCCGCTGAGCTGAGCTCCTGCCTTGCTCCCTGCGTGGCACCTTGCCCGGGCGGCTGGGGAAGGCTGTCCGTCTGTCCGTCCCCGCTCCCTCCCTGCTCTGCAAAGTGCCAACGCCGAGCTGCCGGGGCAGCGTGGGGCCGGGAGTGAGCCAGGGCGGCTGTGCCGGCGTACGGGACCCTCTGTCTGTGGAGAGGGGGGATCCGGGGTCCCTCTCCAGCCCCTTGGCAGCTGGAGGGGCACGTGGGGAAGGGCCCCCGGCCCCGCGGTGACAGCCTGGGAGCCCGTGGCTGGTGATCCCCTCTGCCTTCTGGAGCCCGCTGAGCTGTGTTCAGTCGGCCTCGTGCTGCTGGTGGGGTGTCACGGTGCCGTGGTGGTCGGCGGGTGCCGTGGTGGTCAGCCCCGTAGGTGCCAGCACAGCGTCGGCACAGCACGGCAGATGAAGGCGAGTTTCGCGGGTCAGGGGTCTGCGCGGCAGGGTGCCCCCACAGATGGGCTGTTTAACACCTCCCTCACACCGGTCTCCCCACAAGGCTTCGGCTTTGCCAGTTTACCCGAGTTTCCTCGGTGAGAGTTCCTGGTTCCCCTTGCTCCTGACCCACGCTCCTGCTATAGGTTTGAAAACTATGAGGATACCCATCCCGACCATATGTGTTTTGGCAAATGCCTTGTCTCCGTGTGCTCACTGCACAGCACGTCCAAGCCCACACCTCCCTCCCGTCCTCCACCACCAATCTCCGGCCCCTGTGCGCTCCCCGCTCTGCCGGCAGCGTGCCCGGCGGCTCCTCCAGCTGGGGCTGGCCGCTGCAGACCTTCCGTGTCGCACCCACAGCTCCGTCCCAGTGACTTCTCGCTGTGTTTTCCCTGGAAGTGGAGAGACAAGAAGGTGGCTCAGTGGCTCTCTTGCCCCGGAGTCACGCACTCTGTGCCACGTGGTCCAGTGTCTCACTGCCAGAAAACTGGTACAGTGTGAGGCTTTGCTCCTGGGGAGCAGTGTGCCATCCCGTCTCCCGTGCCCTGCATGAATCTCCTGCCCCATCCTCAGCGGGAACTCACCAGGGATGACGGCAGACCCTTTTAGGATAACCAGAGAACATCTTTTGGTAGTTGCTTCACCCTCAAAAGACAGCAGTTGGGGTGTCCCTAGCAGCTGTGGCTGCCTTGACTGTTGATTTGAGGTAAGAAGTGGGTACTTTGGTGCTTTGGGAGCTCGGTGCTCAGTGATCACTGGCCGCTCCTGCTCTCCAGCTCCGGTCCTTTCTTTGGCGTTGATTTCAGAGCCTGGTCCCTTGGGTCCTGCGTCACAGGCACCTCTCCTGTCCTTGGCACACCGCTGCCTTCCACCTGATGGCCACCTGCTTCTTTTCACAGAATGGTCAGGGTTGGAAGGGACCTCTGGAGATCATCTAGTCCAACCCCACCGCCAGAGCAGGGGCACCTACAACCTGTTGCACAGGATGGCGTCCAGGCGGGTTTGGAATGTCTCCAGAGTGGGAGACTCCACCACCTCTCTGGGCAGCCTGTGCCAG
>NW_009647672.1:29185-30303 GCF_000708025.1 Charadrius vociferus
GTTAGGGTTGGAAGGGACCTCTGGAGATCATCTAGTCCAACCCTCCTGCCAGAGCAGGGTCACCTACAGCACGTTGCACAGGACAGCGTCCAGGCGGGTTTGGAATGTCTCCAGAGTGGGAGACTCCACCACCTCTCTGGGCAGCCTGTGCCAGTGCTCCACTACCCTCAAAGTAAAGAAGTTCCTCCTCATGTTAAGATGGAACTTCCTATGTTCAAGTTTATGCCCATTACCCCTCGTCCTATCACTGGGCGCCACTGAAAAAAGACTGCTCCCATCCCCCTGGCATCCTCCCATTAAGTATTTGTACCTCAGTCTTCTTTTCTCTAGACTAAAGAGACCCAAGTCCCTCAGCCTTTCCTCATATGAGAGATGTTCCAATCCCCTCATCATCTTCGTAGCCCGTTGCTGGACCCCCTCCAGCAGATCCCTGTCTTTCTTGAACTGGGGAGCCCCGAACTGGATGCAGTAACAGTTTATTCCTACCCCTTTATTCCTCCCTCAGCAGATGAGAAAATGCAGTGCGTGTGGAGCAGGTCGCAGCAAGAGCTGTGGCACAATGGCAGCAGCCACATCTCCTCTCCAGACCCCTCCTGGGGCTGGGGGAACACGCTGGTGGCTCGCAGGAGGGGTGACCCCAGCTCTGCTTGCACGGCGGCATTGCGGCAGCGGTGCTCTGGTGCTTCGGGCAGGCGTGGATCCGTCGGGTAACGTGGGCTTCTTTGTGCTTCGCAGCCACACACTGGAGTCAACTACAACACGGGGCGCTCGGTGAACAGCATCCCCGTGGCCTGCCACGACAACGGGCGGGCCAGCCCGCCGCCCCCGCCGGCCTTCCCCTCCAAATACACCGTGGAGCTGTTTGAGCAGGTAAGGGGGTCCCTGGTGGGGGGGTGGCTGTGTGTGCGCAGCGCTGCCCTGCCCTGCGCACTGCGGGCAGCACTTTGGGCACCCAGCAGGGAACTTCCACGCTCTCTCCTGCTCCTGCGCTTGCACGTCCCAGTGAAAACTCCTGCACCAGCGCGTGGTGTGTGTTTGGAGAGCTGTGCGGGTAACGGGGTGTTCTCACTGTCACTGCCGTAACCTGTCGGTACGGCCCAGCCGTCTGTGGCTGGACC
>NW_009647672.1:30427-35340 GCF_000708025.1 Charadrius vociferus
CCGTCGCGTCTGCTCCCCGCGGCAAGAGCCGCCCGGTCCCTGTGGCCGTGGGCGCCTGACTCGCCCTTGTCCTGCCCGTGTGCTGCGCACCCAGAGACCCTACGGGAACACTCCTCCCGCCAGACTGGAGCCAGTGACGGAGGTGAAATGAGCTCTGGGGGGTGGTCTGGGATTTGGGGTTGGGTTTTCTTTTCTTTCTTTGTTTTCCTGCCTCAAGTCCCAAAGAGCTGCTGCTCCTTCTCAAGGCCTTTCTCACCGGTTCCACCTCACCCCGGCAGGTCGGGAGAGCCTTGGCAGTGGCCGCGCTGGACATGGCAGAGTGCAATCCCTGGCCCCGGATCATCCTCTCGGAGCACAGCTGCCTCAGCAACCTGCGCGCGTGGATGCTGAAGCACGTGCGCGGCATGAAGGGCGCAGGCGGGGGCCCGCGGAGGAGAGGAGGTGCCAGGACCCCCCCCAGGAGCTCCACGTAAGGGCCTGCCGGGTTGAGTGTTCAGGAGCTGCAGGATAACGCCAATTAGAGATGATAAATGTACTCCAAGTGAGTTACCCTGCAGCTAACGAAGCCAAGGCTTATTTGCTTGCTTTCCCACTTTGCCGGGGCCGTGCTTGTCCCTGCAGAGTTTGCTTTGTGAACGGCAGGTGTCCCTCAGCACCGTGTCGTCGGCAGGCAAGAGGGACGGGGTGAAGCTGTTGGGGATTCACCTGCCCCAGTAACCAGGCAGCGATTACAGAGAGCGCTGGCGTCTCTCCCGCTTCCCCTTCTCTCTCTCCTCGGCCCCATCTGGTGCTGGACTGGGATGGATTTGGGACTGGGGGCGAGGGAGTGGGAACTCTGAAACCATGCTGCTGCCCTGAGGTTGCCGGGACAGCGCCATACAGCGAGGGGGACTGGGGTCTGCTGCTGCTGAGGGACAGCCAGCCCCCTGTGACGTTCCTGTCCCCAGCTGCTCGCCAGCTGCTGGGGAAAAGTCCGGGGGTCTGACGGAGACGGTGTCTAACACTCGGCGCCTGGGCCGTGGGGCAGAGCTGGCTGGGAAGGACGGGGGGCGCGCAGGGGGGCCGGCGGGGGGGATCCCCTCCCCGCAGAGCCGGGCTGAGCCTCCCGCATCTCATCCCCTTCCAGCGGGCTCCCCACCTCGGCCTCCGATAACGCCCTGTCCCGCGTGAGGAGCTTCAGCAACGGCACCAGCGGGAGCGGCAGCAGCCAGCAGGACTCGCCGCAGATCAAAGCCTCCCCCAGCTTCACCTTCAGCTGCAGCAGGCCCTCGGGTCCGGCCGCTGCGAGCCAGAGTCCTCCGAAAGGCAGCGCCAGAGCCCCGGCACCGCGCAGAGGTAAGCTGGGCTGGGGACCTCTCGTGCGCTTGGTCCAGTACCTGTCGAGCTGCTGTGCGAAGCCACAGCCCTGAGGAGAGCTCTGTGCCAGCGTAACCCTGTGTTTTGATGTAATAAAAGTGGTTTTGCGTGGAAGAAGTGCGTGTGAACCGCCGCGCCGTCCCCTCGGAAGGGTCCTGGATGCCATGCTCAGCTCCGCGCTCCGTCCCGAGCAGAGCGGCCCTGCCTGGGCCAGGACAGACACCGCACGGCGAGACCCATGGCTTCTCCAGCCCGGCTTCTGCGGGGAACCGAGGGGGCCCAGCTGAGCTCCTGCCCAACGGCGCGGCAGCCCCTGGCTGGGCAGAAGCTGCCCGCTGCTTCCGTTGCACAGAGACCAGAGGGATTCTGTCCGCTGTGGGCTGCCGGGGACGATGGCCCTGGTGGTGCAGCTGCCCTGGGCAGGGGCCAAGGGGCTTCTGAAGGGACACGGAAAACCTCAACTCGACTTCCCTCGGCCTCAGCCGCTCCCAAAGCATTCCTGAGGCCTGTGGGGATACACCAAAGTGCCTTTTGCCTTCCCAGGCACCTGCTGAGCAGCAGCCGGTGGTGGCACATGACTGCGGTCATGGGAGGCAGGATGGCAGAGCTGTAATTAGTCACTGGGGGCTTTGAACACGCGGTGAGTCCTGTCCGGAGGGGGCCGACTCGCAGCACCGAGCTGCCAAGCCGTCTGCACGGCTGGGAGAACGGCCACGGCTCACCGCCCTGCCGCCACTGCCCGGCGAGCCCTGCGGCTGCACCGCGCTCTGGCAGCAGGGGGGTGCCAAAACAAGGCAAGGCGCTCGCTGTGCCCCCGGCGCTGGCTTGCTCACACCGCGCAGGGGGCTCAGCACCGCCAGCAGGGCAGGCAGCCCTCATCCGGCCCCTTTGGGGGTTCGGTGCTGCAGCCGGCTGGCCGATGGTGGGGAGAAGCCCCGGTGCCCTGTGCTGCTCCGTGGGCTGGTCCCACAGGCTCCCAGTGAAGGAAACGGGGCTGGACTGGGAGCCCCAGTCTGCGGTGGGGCTCTGGGCCCCCGTGGGCACTGTGCTCTGGAGCATCCCAGCGCCCAGAGGTCGGAGGTGTGCGAGCGAGGGTCCGCTTTCGGGACGGAGGGGGCTGCCTGTGTGACTCGGTGTGACTTTGTCGTTGTGTCAAGGATCTGTGTACTGGTGCTGCTCTCGGGAGAGAGTGCTGCGTTTCCCACTGTCGGCTTCGTTCTTGTGCTCCGCCTGTGTTTCTCGCGTTGCTTCGTCCTCCGTGTTTGCTTTCCAGCACTGTGTAGTGATGTTTCTCATCTGCCATGAGAACATGGTGGGGAGGAAATAAAAGGCTGATGTTCTCATGGGCACGTTGTAACGTCTGTTCCTTCGGCCGTGCATGCTTGGCCCACCCCAGAGCCAGCGGGAGCAAACCCCTGGCCCGATCCCCGGCTGCCGGGGAGTCGGTGACACTTGGGCGCGCGCGCAGGAACAGACTTTGTGGGGCTGGAGGGGAAGAGCCTGTCTTGCTAGGGTGGATCAGCATCGTTCTGCCTCCCGAGCCTGCACTCTCCTCTTGCTGGCCGCTGTGCCGGTGGGCGCTGCCTGCACGGTCTCCTCCGGCCAGGGCAGCCGTGACCGGCAGAGCCGAGTGCTGGTGGGACGCTCTGTCCTCACGCTGGTGGAACGCCGGCTGCCCGGCTCCTGGGACCGGGCCATGGCTCTGCCCTCCCTGCCCTGGCAGCACCCGGCAGCTTGACCTTCTGCGTGCCCGCTCTGCCTGCCATCCCTGCAGCGCCGCCACTCTGAGCGGCACTGCCGTCTCTGCCCAGGGAAACGTGGCCCGGCAATGCTTTGGCCCCACAGCTTTGCCGTACGAGCCCCGTGCCGCTGCCCTCCTGCCAGGGTGGTGCCGGGATGCGGTCACAGACCATTCCTGTCCCAGGCAGCCGGGAAGGAAATGGGAATGCTGAGATCCTGGCTGCCGCCAGCCGGGTGTGACGAGGCCGTGGTTAGACGGCGCAGGATGAAGACACTGTGCCCTGGTCGTGTCCCATCCTTCCCCTGCCTCCCCACACCCTGCCGAGATCTTTCCCCACAGGACGAGTCAGGGTAAGGCCGTGCTGTGCCCCGGAGGCGCGGGGGGCTGCTCTCCCGCCTGGCCCTGCAGGACAGCTGTCCCCTGGCGATGGCCGGCTGTCACAGAGGATGTCCTGTCCCGGACCCGCTGCTCGGGCTGGGGCCCTGACAGGGGTCAGAGACACATCCCCCTCCCAGCTGCTTCCTCGGAGCCTCGCAGGACGGGAGCCCTTTCCTGGTGGGCTCCAGCCACAGCCCTCCGGCACGCTGCGTGCCCAAGCTGTCTGCTGGCCACCAGCACCGGGCCCCCGGCCCTGCTGCCTCTGCTGTGTGCCAGCCGGCGAGCCCTGGCAGCGGTGGGGACCTGTGTCCCCCGCAGGCGCGGTGGGGAGATCTCCCAGCCGGCTGCAGCGGTGCAGCCCTCACCGGTGCCAGGCCAGGTCTCGTCTCCCGGCTGCCGTGTCCGGGGAGCGGCGGTGCCCGGAACGGGCTCTGCCCGTGGCTTCGCAAGTGCCGGGGAGGGGGGGTCTCTGCAGGACCTCCGGTGACGCTCTCTGTGCAGCCTTGGCTGCTGCCGGCTGGAGTTCATGGCTGAATTGTGCCGTTTCAGTTGTGATGAGTCTGAGGTTGAGAGTTGTCACTCACCGGTACCATCCACTGTCACCCGTAAAGCCCCGAGAGTGCTTCTGCTCGCTGTGAACCCGCCCCGGCACAGCCTTCGCCGCAGCCTGGCTCCTGTCTGCTCCTCGCAGGGGCTCACTTGCTGCGGGGTCCGCCGTTGTTCAGGGCTTGCTCGGGCGTTTCACGTCGTGTCCCTTCCCCAGGGGACACTGCCGTTGTTTCAGCCCTCCCCAGCCGCTGGCTCGCTCCCCGCGGTGGGATCCGGGAGAGATTGGGGAGGGTAAAAGTGAGAAAACTCCTGGGTTGGGATAAAAACAGTTTAAGAGGGAAGGCAAAAGCTGTGCGAGCAAAGCCAAGCCGCCTCGGGCATTCCTTTGCTGCGTGCCATCACTCTGAACGTCCCTTCTTCCTCCTTCCCCAGCTTCGACTGCTGAGCTCTGGGATGTCCCTGGGCCGGGGGGTGTCAGCTCTCCCGGCTGTGCGCCCTCCCAGCTCCTCGCTGGCTGAGGAGCAGCCTTGGCGCTGCTCAGCCGTTGCTGAACACCCCTGGGCTCAGCACAGAGCCGAAACACGGCCCCACACACGCTGCTCAGGAGAAAATCAGCGCTTTCCAGCCAAACCCCGCATGTCCTCGCACGCCTCAGCTCTGCGGGCACCTCGCAGGCACTCGTGCTCATGTGTCCGCGTGGTACCCTCGCCCTGCGCCGTCCCTGTCCCCCCCTGGGCTGCCGTGCAATTGCCGTAGGTGCGGGACGAGCTGGTCAGCGCTGCCCGCTCAGCCAGGCAGCCTGCGAGCGCTCACAGGGCTGGTCCCCTCCGATGCCGTCAGCGTGGCCAAGCGTGCCGGCGGCTGGGGGGGTGCGGGGCGGCGGCGCCCG
>NW_009647673.1:0-1432 GCF_000708025.1 Charadrius vociferus
CTGAGGGAAGAGGATGGAGCCAAACTCTCCCCAAGATCTCCCTGGCTGCATCGTCCCACCTCCTTCAGCCTTTCCTCCTGATGAGGTGCTCCACACCGTCTCCTTCATGGACTCTCTCCAGTGTGTCCATGTCTCTCTCCTAGGTGGGAGCCCGCAACTGGACCCACCACTTCTCCTTGTTGGACTTTAAGAGGGGCACCAAGAGGGGCTTCAGGCCCAGGCGTTAACATGGGACCCTGCCCCTCCTGCCTTTGCCAGGCTGTTTGGTAGCACCTGAGGACACACCAAGGCCAACGGATTTGGGTTTTTAACCATCTGCTGTGCAGATTAGAGGCCTGCTTGCCCAGGGAGGAGCTGGGCTGGCCAGTGGCTCCCTGGCCACAACTCAGGTCCGGTCCATGCCCCAAGAGATGAGGCGAGCCGGTGATTTCCAAGGACTTAACGAAGCGTGGCCATAGAGCTGAGCATCACTGTCACAGTCTCCCGTGACCCCTCAGGTAAAGCATCGCCCGATGCAAACAGAGCCCCCGCGAGGCAGAAATTCAAGGAAACGCCGTAAAAAACAAGGGAAAGAACAGAGGAGCAGCTGGTTGGAGCCACTTGTTTAAGGTAATTCCTCCCCAAATGAGATTCTTTTCATCCCTCTTCCTGGGCAGTGTCTCTCCAGCCCCATCACCACCGCTGCCACCCTGAGCCCATGGGCTCCAGGTTGGAGGGATTATTCTGGGGAGATGCCGGCACAAACCAGAGGAGGAGACAACCTCGGGCCCTTTGGAGGAAGACCTCGTTCTGCTCCAGTGCACTAGATACAGTCTGCGTCTGTCATCATGTTATAAAGTCCCCATAAAATGAGGCTTCCTGGCACGCTGGAGCGTTTCAGGTTGAAACCATCACATTTCTACCACTGGTTTAGTGCCCCGACACAGCTATACCAGCACACCCCAGCAGAAGACAGCTACAGAATCGCTGCTGTGGTGGTCGAGGGCATCCACCCTCCTGCTGCCCTGGATCCTCGTGCCTTTCATCCATCTCCCCCCCGAGACGAGGCTGCTTCAGGCGCGCTGGAGAGGAGTGAGACCCATTACACCCACCAGCCCCATTTCCCGGCCACCACACCATCGTTCCCCGCAGAGTAATTCCCAGTGCTTTGTCCAGGCTAATGTGAAGCCCTAATGCTCCCCTCAGGAGATGCCCCACAGCCTAATTAATAGATGCTGATTAATAGATTCCACCACATCTGAAACAAGCCTATAAATACTGCAAAAAAAAATGTGCCTGTGTTTCACAAAGAGAGGTCCTCAAAGCTCCCGAAGGCCACGCGCTTCTGCCCCGACAGCGCTTGCGTTTGGGATGCAGTTAGGGTGGGCGGGGGAGTCACTGAACCGTAAGGGACACATTCTGCTGCATCCCAAAAGCGGTCCAGAGCATCGCT
>NW_009647673.1:1487-40295 GCF_000708025.1 Charadrius vociferus
TACCCAGCAAGGCGCCTCCAGCTGCCACCGGCGGTTGTCCCCATCTCTGGTGACGAGAGATGGAGAGACCTGCTGAGGGCGGGATGCCCCGCTCCGTGCTCAGCCCAAAATTCCCCGGCTGCAGCGTTCCCCCGCATCTCTTCCAAATGATGCCGGCGGAGCTGCCAGGCTCGCCCCATTAAAGGATATTTCACCAAACGAGTCATGATAGCTTAATAAGAATAGCAGCAACATTTTTAATTGAATATAAAAAATGCTGCCCGATCACAAAAGACCCCTCAGCCAAAATATGAGCCATTTTTCGCAGCGAGCAAGATGATGGTTAAAGACAGAACTGGGGTGGGGAAAGGAGAGTCTGGGGATTCCGACCTCTGGATACACAGCCCAGCCGCTGCCGTGCTGCCAGCCGGGAGCGCTGGGCTTTGCACCCCCCCGTGCCGGGGGACAGGAGTGGCCCAGGGACGGTGACACGGTGGCCACGAGCTGGGCATGCACGGCCAGGTGTGCTATAGCCCTCGCGGGGCTGCCGGAGGGAGGAGGCACTTTGAAACTGCTCGGGAAAAGGGGGTTGAGAGGCAGCTGAGGCCACGCTGCTGCGGAAACCCGCAGGCACGAAAGCCTGGTGGTGCCTCCCTCCTTCCCACTCTTCCCCCAGAGCGGAGGAGGTAAAAGCAGCCTTTGCTCCTCTCCCGCTGTCCTCCGCGCCTTTTCCCAGCCCCTTCTCCAAGCAGCATCAAGTAAAGGCGTAAAATCCTTCAGTAAAGAGGGTTTAAAGCTAAACCCGGCTAAATCTCACCCTGCTCTGCCATCTCCCCGATGCGGAGCCGGAGCTGAGGTCTCCTCCATTTGCTCCCTTCCCATCTTTCCGCATGAGCACCACTTTTTGGAGACATCTTGTAAGCAAAAAGTACTTTGCCACCACAAATTCACGGCGGTTTCGCGGCGGGCAGGTGTCCGAGCAGCTTTTAATTCGGGTGCTCGATGGGTGTACGGGGCAGGTACCTCTCGCGGCAGCCTGCGCATCACGGCTGGTGTCGGAGATAGTTCACCAGGACCGTGGGGATCTCCAGCTCGCTGAGGGCGTGCGGGCGACCAGCCTGCTTCAGGAGGCGTCTCATCACCAGCCGGGACTGAGACATCAAGGACTTGGGATGAGCTGCGGAAGGAGAGGGAGGAAAAAGGAGACGGTCATCATCAAGACACACAACCCCACTCCCTTCCAACCTGGGCATCATCCTGAGCAAAGGACAGTGAAGGACCAAAGCTCAACGTCTTTGCTAAGGCTGTTTGCGCCATGGATTGAGCCACAAGCTCTGCCGGGCATACACAGATGAAATTTTCCACCGTCATATGGAAATAAGTGCAGTTTTTCTGGAGATAGGTGATACAGGACAGCTAAAGTTGAGTAGCAGAAAGGAGAAGAATGGCCAAAAGCAGCCTTTAACCCAACAGATTTATATTAAGTCAAAAAAACAGGCTGTAGAGATCCCCACGTGCTCCAGACCAGCACCGACCGCAGCGAGGTCATAGCGAGGACCGACTGCAGTGAGAACCTCATTGAGAGCAGCTTCTTTAGCAAACATCTAGAAATATTCATGAAAAGCAGACGCTGCGGGAGTCCAAGGGGGAAGATAACCATGTAAACGTACGTGGTGGCTGCGCCAAGTCACACCCCAGACCCAAACCAAGGTAGCCTCCTTCCAGCTGCAGCCCGCGGCAGAAATTGGGGATATTTAGTGGATATTCATTAGAAAGAAGCCCTCCCATGACACCCTCCCCCAAATTGCAGCAATTTTGTTCAGGCGTTTCCTGCAGTAGCACATGTATCCAAGCCACCAGGTTTAATCACCGGTGGTGGACCTATTCTCCAGAACTTTGTGATGTCCTTCTCTTGCTGTGTTCGGTATTGAACACTTGGGGGTTTTGGCCTGAACACAGCAATAATGGGGGAGAGGGACGATTAAGATTTCAGAGTAAAAGAGCAATAATACTCCAGAGTTTAAGACTAGAGAAACCCATGCACTCAAGCGATGCCTGGGTAGGGCTATGGAGAAGCAGAGGTAAAGGGATGGGGAATCTGAAGCAACTTGTACCCAAACGAGCAAAATTAGTGCTCGTTTCCAGCCCCAGGGCCATGTAGGCAGATTACCTCTTGCCTGCAGCAACAGCTCCAGGCCCTCACTGTGGGGTGCTGTCTCGTCCACGGTGATGTTGGGCAAGTACACGTTGGCTCCAAAGTCAACGAGCAGCTTGATGAACTCGCTCCGGCAGCTGTGCCTCAGGCAGGTTTCCAGCAGAGTCTTGGGCTCCTTGATCTGGGCGATCACCCTCTCCTCGGTGCAGTTATAGTTGGGATCAGCACCGTAAAGCAACAGCCTCTTAAAGCACTCCAGATGCCCGTACACGGCAGCAAGGTAGAGGGGACCAGAACAAGCCACCGAGTTGGCAGCCCACTCGGGCAACCTCGGTTGGACGTTGGTTTCCGCACCGTGGTCCAGGAGCTGCTGCAGGATGTCCACGTTCCCATCCCTAGCGGCGATAAGCAGTGGTGAGCAATTGTTGTAGATGCTGCCAATGGGGCTGGCCCCCGCTTCCAGTAGGACCTTCACGCATTCCCGGTGGCCGTTGCTAACCGCCATGAAGAGCGGGGTTTGAGCCTTCACGTCCAGGCTGTCCACCTCCGCCCCGTGAGCCAAGAGGACCTTCACGCTCCGGACACGGCCCCACGTGGCGGCCCGGGGCAGGGGGGGCGTTGGGGCGCCCCCAGGCGGAGGGGGGTGCTGGGTACGCCCCAGCCGCTCCTGCGGTTGATGAACCTCTTGTACCTGTCTTGGGACAAGAGGTTATCGAGGGTTTGGTAATTGTCCTCAGATACCGCTCGGTTCAGCTCCTCGCTTTCTCCGTTGTCTTCTTCATCTTCTCTGGGCTGGAGCATGGAGAACATTTTTGTGATATCCATTAGGCTCATTTTTTTTTGGTCTGTCTCCCACGTACTGCTTTCATCGTAAAAGGTAAAGCCAAAGATCTACAGGACAAGAAGAACACCACCACCACTGGGTTAGAACCAGGCCCCTGACACAACACCATATTTTTATTATTTTTTTTTTATGCACAATTTAAGGAAGATTCTCCAAAAAAAAAAAAAACCCAAAACAAATAACATTGGATTATGATGCTGCCAACATGCTTATCGCCCTGCCACCACAGGTGAGGACATCCAGGCTGGTGAAGGGCTAAGGCAAAGCCAGAGATCGTTGCTGTAACATGGACATGGGCCACCTCCCGTTGAAGTGTTGTGATCAAGAACGCACTGAAACGATTGGATTTGGTGTTGGGGTTCAAAGGCTGCATGGGGGAGCTCACAGGCTTTTACTTTATTATTTTTTTTAAATTCCTTAATGCTGTAGTGCTAGTCCCTGCAGCGGCAATGGGTGTGGGACAAACCATGGGATACTCCCACCTTGAGCTCAGGGAAGCTCGTGGGTGGCCACAGGCTGTTGCAAGGACTCTGCACCCCACTACTGGATGAAGCCACCCATTTTCCCCAAATCCCATCCAGCTATTGCCCGTGGGAGCCCAGTGAAAAAGGTGTTGGAAAGTAGGAGGAATGAACTCCGCATCCCGTCAGCCAAGGCTTCACCAGCACCTGCGCTTCCAAGTATTTTGGGACCCACAGAAAATGTGGAAGGGACTGGATTTCAAAAGGACTTTGCATTAAGGTCTTTGAGCAAACCCTCTTCTCTATCCCACCTTCTCGAGCTCGAGGAGCACAGCCGCAAGAAGGATTTGGGATTTTTATAGTGGGGAGGAAGATGAGGAGATGCTGAGCTGATCACACCGGAGCCAGGACTGAACCCCGACACATTTGCCGGGTGCTCAGCACAGGATCTGGCCTCGCCGTGGCCGGGCAGCAGCAGGGGGGAGGAATGCAGTGCCCCGGGAAGGGCAGAGGAATTTCTCGCCATGTCGCATCTCGGATTTCCTCGGGGAGAGCTCCGTCTGCCCAAGCGGCTCCTCCGATCCTCCCTTGGAGGAGGCAAGGAGCTACACCGAGCAATTAGCCTCCTTCTGCAAACGAGCCTGAGGGTAACGAGGCAGTCACGGGAGGCTCGTCCCAAATCCGCGAGACGTGCAAGGTGGGAGGAATTCCCCGCGCACGGCCACCTTCGCATCGTGGTTAAGTAGGGCAAGGTTGATGGCAGCGAGCGACGGCAAAGCTCTGCTGCGCTTCCACCTGTTACGCTAACCCAATTTCTACAAAAATATGTGAAATTCTAACATTGCTGTTACTCATTAGACACGCTGATAACGAGCTCTGGAGCTTCGGAAACCCCGCAGCTCCGTGGCTAAAGGGGTGGGGGGGTTATTGCAGATTTGAGTCAAAAAGAAGGCGCAGTTATATTCTCAAAGGAAATGGTCTGGGAAAGTTACAACCATCCATAACATTCCTGAACACACAAATAAGCATCTCCAGAGGGCCATTACTTCGGCAGCACAAGCACTCACAGGGGGAACTCACAGCTGCTCCTCAACCAGAAGAGCCCAAAGATGAGCGTTGTCACCTCTCGAGCCAGAGGAAGCTGTCCATGCACAGAATCAGAGAATTATCGAATCATAGAATGGTTTGGGTTGGAAGGGACCTTTGAAGGTCATCTAGTCCAACCCCCCTGCCCTGGGCAGGGACACCTTCAAGGAGATCATCTAGACAAGCATCTGTAGACACCCCCTGCCCCCCAAAAAATAAAAAAAATTAAAAAAAAAAAGAGGTTCTGAGTGGAGCTAAAGGTGACAAAGAACACACTGGCACTTCTACAACAGGTTGCCAAGTTACCTTCAATAGCCCAACGCTGCCTGGGCGCCGTTCCGCTGCCACCTCACCTGCGGGAGGGAGGGAGGGGATGCTCACAGCCGGGGCGGACGAGGCAGCGGCGGTCCCATGGTGAGTTCTCCCTCGGTTTAAACCCCCCCAAAAAATAAGGAGAGAAAAAGAGAGATCTTGCTGTGTCAGGGATGGACGGTCGCTCTGCACGACCGGAACAACGCAGGCTGTCAAACTCACAGCTGAAATGCCACCGCGGGGAGAAGGGCCGGGGCGCTGGGGCTAATTTTAGCCCCTCAGGGGTTTTATCTTACCACTTCCATTCTTGGCAAGTTCCCCCCTGAGTAAATATAGAGAGGGGCAGCGAGGCGGGGGGAGGCTGGGACAGGTGCTGGAGGCTGCTTGACCCATCCGAGCAGACACAAAGCGTTTGCTCCAACCGTTTCCTGGCGGAAATCGCGGGGTACCGGGCGGTTGGGGTCCCCCACCAGGGCAGCGCGTTCCCTACGACAGCACCAGCCTCTACCTCTACGTTATCTCCATCAGTGCCAATCACCCAAACGGGTTCCCTCTCTAAACCCCTCTCCCCACCGCCGCCTTTTCCACTCTCGGAGCAATACAGGTGCCCATTCGCAACACCCAGGATGGCTTATTGATCGCAAAAAGGACAAAAGGCACTGAAAACGGACCAGATTTCTTGCCCGTGCTGCTCCTTGGGCTTCCCCCGCAGAACAAACCTCTTCTTTGACTTTGTAAAATTAAGCAGCACATAGCAAGGCAGAAAACTTTACAGGGGCAAACAAACCAAGCGGGGAGCAGTGCTCGGGCTGCCTTATCAAAAGCTGTCAGCTGGTAAGTGTAATCGTATTTTATCCAGTCCCCTTTAAACCTTCTTCCCAACTTTTTGGCGGCGGAGCAGGACCGGTCTGACAGTTGGAGGCAGCATTATCAGCGGTGCTAGATAAGGAGAGGGGAACCAAATTATCCAGCAGAAAAATCTCCACTGCTGCAAGAAGTAAAATCAGGGGGCTCTGCAAAACATTTACCATGTCCTCACCATCGCCACCGCACTCACAGTTTGTAGCCACACTGTGAAAAGCGCAGAGAGCAGGAAAACGTTCAATATCGATTGGTTTTAGACTGGTTTCCTCATAGTTTCACTCTCTCCAAATTCACTCCAAAATAGATCGGTGCGTCAAAAAGGTCAATTTCCCAAAGCCAACACTACGGATGGAATTATCGAGCGGGAGAAACGTGGATAAACATCAGAGCAAAAGCTGGGAGTTCAGGGTTTATTAAGCGTCGAGAAGCTGCAGCCACAACGGGGGTGCTGCAGTCAGAAAAGCTAAGCCAGGCTGGAAACCCCTTCAACAAAACGCAGAAATAAAAGCAGCAATTACAAAAACACAGTGTGTCATAATGTGAAAAAAAGGGGATACAGACAACAAAATGAATACATGTTACAAAATACGAAATGTAGGAAACTGTAAGGGAACTTAGAGATGAAAGGAAAAGCCTTGAATGGAAAATTTAATGACAAACTCTATATTCTTTTGTTGTTGCCGCTGCTGTTCAGTTGTTAACCAAGAAAAGAAATCTTAGATACAAGACCAACTCTTTGGTAAGGAACGGAGATTAAACCCAATACTAATGAAGCAAAAAATATGAGGTACTTGCTGATAAATCCACCCTCAACTGGAAGAATGCAAACCGACGTACTCATTGCGCTCCCTTAACAGCCCAAGAGACACATTAAATTGCATCCTGCACGAATAATTAAATCAGCAGATCCAGATAAACCCCAACCGGGAGCCCAAGGGCAAACGACTGATAAGTCCGACCCATTTTGGATAAAAATTCCCAACGCTTCAAACACCGGGGAAGGCTGAGGAATTGGGGGGAGGCTCCACCTTCCGCCTGAGCTCCAAGCGGAAGCCGGCTGCCCCCGAGCCGCTGCCTGAACTGGCACGTGCACCCAGCAAAGCAAACTCCGTTATCAGCTCTCCGTTAACTGGAAAAGAATTAAAGGGCAGAAGTATCTTTAATGCCAATTAAGGAGGGGTTTTGGGAAGGTAAATCCTGTCTAACGAAATTGCTGTTATTACAGAGATTATTTTTATTAATGCAGCTGAAAGAGGGTAATGAGCTTTCTCATTTAACACCACTAAGCATTCTGATTTAAAAGTTTAGTGCTAAACAGAACCAAATAAATCATTTGGAAGAGATTAAGGATTTACCAACAGTCCTCAAGGTCAGAAACGCAGTTATTGCGCAGGGCTACTTCTGACTCCTGCCTTTAAACTGTAAATCACTGCCAAACCGCGGCAAAGCCTTTGAATTTGGGAGTTTCCCCTCCGTGCTGATGAAAACACCCGCTCACAGCTTCCCAGCACCGACCCCTGCCTGCTCTGCCGGCCACCTCCTCACCGACCTGCACGGAGGTGGCTCCAGCAGCAGCACGATTCAGATATTAACCATGAGAGGGCACGAACACCTGTGGAGCATCTCTTGCCTGCGCTGTACGCACCCGCAGAGCAACAGCTCCCCTTCTTAGGCACATCACAATTTAACGGGTGCGCTAACACACAAAATACATAGTTAGAACCGAAGGGAGGAATCCAACAACTGCTGCTTCTCCTCCGCGAGCTGTAATTCCTCGAGGAATTTCGGCAGCATCAGAGCCCCAGAAGTTTGGTGGCGTTGCAAGACAGCTCCCTGCTTCCACCGCCTCCCGGGAGCTCCTCTCCTTTTAGGTCTGAGGATGCGCTGGAGCCAGGAGCTGTAAACCGGTGCGAGAAGATCATCACTAAGGACCTGAAATACAGAACCCAAAGTCAGCGTGCGCCCGCTCTTTGTTACGCGAGTTATCTGCCCGACACAGATCGCTCACACAAAGCTGTCTGTCTGCCCCAGTACGCTCTTCTAGACGTGCTCCAGAGCTGGCAACGCTGCCAAGTTCTTTCTAGGAGAACTAGGGGGTCTTCTCTGCTTTTATTTTACAATATTAAAATGTGCTGGTTTTCACCTGGTCCAGTGGGAGGTGTCCCTGCCCAGGGCAGGGGGGTTGGAACTGAATGATCTTCAAGGTCCCTTCCAACCTAAACCATCCCATGATTCATTCCAAAGCTTTGAGGAGGAAGGAAAACTCCAATAATCAGCTCTGAGTAATGCCACTCCCAGAAGCATCTTTGCCCTGAGATCACAAACCGTATATTCAATAAGTGGAGGTTTTTGTGATTATTCAAAATATCAGACAATAAGAGCAGGCATGGTTGAACTACCTGCTCTTAAAGGATTCTCCAAGAGCAGGTTAGAGTGCAACAACCTTTCAGAAACAGAATTTCTCATCTGTGTCAATTGCCAGATTTATCCCAAACACTTTTTCAAGCCACACACACACACACACACTGGATCACTGCACAACAAAAAAAAAAAAAAATAAAAAAATCAGTGCTTTCAAAACATCACTGGTCATCAAAACCAAAAACCCAAAAGCCAACCAAAACAAACCCAGGAAAAGTATCAAGTTCTAAAATGCTGTACGAAGGGACATATGAATAGGATAAAACATGGGACCAGCTTTCCTTAAAATGGCAAATGGAACCCCCCGTATCTTCATTCTCTCCCTGGTTTCCCCTTTGGCAAGGAAGATCTGTAAAAGTCTGTGTTGCTTACGTCCCTTTAAGTGCCTCCCCAGGGAGGGGACCGCCTTTAGTCACTGTACAAGAACCGGAACTCTCGCAGAAGACTCAAATTTTGGAGAGTCGAGTCAGCCTCAGCTCTGGTGTGTACATCTGCCTGGCTCCCGGTGGGTTACCCTGAAAGCGATCAGCCAAGAGCAGCACCTGCTAATTCTGCACATCCAGACATGATTTTGTCATTTTTTTTTTTTTTCCCCCCTACAAGGGGGGCTTACGTATATATTTTTATTGATTCCCACTCACGCTGGACTCCTTGCTCCTCTCCCACAACTGAGCAGGTTCCGACATCTGTTCTCTGTTTCCCCACCACCACCACCTCTCTCAACAAATAGATTCAGCGAGTAGTGTTCCCTTTTCTCAAAACCACTGCAACGGGGCCATAGGAAAGAGGGCTCTGCTCTGACTCACGGAAGGGTTATTGCTCTTAAAGATACTGTGTTTGTACCCCGCCACTCCCTCCACTCTCCCCAAGTGAAAGAAAATACAAGTTAGAGGAGAGCACTTGAATTTAGAAGCTGATCACATGTGAGAGGAATTGCAATTAACACACCTTCTGCTTATCATTAAGTAAACATTATTCAGGAGAAAACCTCACTTTATTTAGGGATTTGACCTTACACAGACCTGCAGCAGCCCCACACGCCGACTGATCCGCGCAGAACAAACGCCAAGGACGGAGGGCATCTCCCCTCTCAGCAGCAAATGGCTCTGGTGAAGGTTCGCTTCTGCTCCTGCACAAACGACAGTATCAAATAGATTATAAAAAAAAAAAATACTCTTTTTGCTGCTCACCTGGGTTGGCTTTTTTAAATTTTTCTTTTAAAAGTCATCAACCCAAACATTCGTAGTCTACCTCCAACATCAGAGGAGTTTATCCATTTTACATACATGAAGCCTTAACACCAATATATCTCTCGCATTCCATCACCGGCATCTTTAACTGCTGCGTAACTGAATTGAGTAGAACTTGAGTACAAAGTTACATCGCTACAAAAAAAAAATTCCAGTATTATTGCTGTATTGCAACGAAAGATGCCCCGATGCCGAATGAAAATGAAGGAATGTTTTTAGGTACCCTTGGCACACACAGCCCTCAACAGGACAGCAGGTTAACTTCACCGCGTTTTCTATCTGAACTAAGAACACCAGACTTGACCTTAAACCAGTGATTTTTCACTACATAGCCCCAATTAAGTTTACCCATCAGTATTTTTACCCAGCATAAAGTATTTCCTGAGAGCTGTTAAAAACATAAGTCTTTAGCAATCCTCCTGCAACGACTCTGAATGGAACCTGCCCCCTCAAAGCTAAACTTAGCTTCAACGGGGAAGTTTTAAATCATCCTCAGCAAAGATGCTGTCAAACAGACAATAAGTTTTCCCCAAATGTAAATTCCAGCTTTTTGAATTCTAGTCGGTGTTCATGCTAATAATCCAATTAAATGCAAGGCAAGTCTAATTTAGGTAAATGAAGGATTTCACTGGAAATATTAAGAACGTTTAAAATTAGCAAGAAGGAAAAAAGACTTTGAAACAGCTGGGGACTGAGTATATCCAAGAGTCAGGTGTTTTGGTTTGGTTTTTTTTTTTGCCTTAATACATAGAAAAGAAATACTCAATTTTAGGATGCACAGTGCAGTGGAAAATATTCATCGGGGATCTCCGGTCAATTCCTTGTGTTCACAGTTTTACCCCCCCGCCCCAACTGACGATGGGTTCAGGGCTATTCGTATTTAGGATTAAAGGCTGAACAGTCTGATGCTAAACTGACCCGGGAAAAAGGGTTCCTCCATCTCTCCTGCTGACTTCCCACAAGTCGCTCAGTTCCCCCACCTCCCACGCGGAGTATTAAAATCCTCCAAACACTTATTTTAAAATTAATTACTGAAATAGCCTACATTGCTTTGCCAGGCACAGATTTAAACCATTTATGTGAATTTACCAATCCAAATGGCATCCTGAAGCACTTTGTAAAGCTTTATAAATGTCAAATTAACTTGTATCACCTAATTTCTCTCTGCTTTGCAGATCTAGATTTAATTGTAGGATTTGACAGTTACTGCACAGCTGTAAGTTATTAAAGCACCGATTCCAGTCTTGGATATAAACATGAGGCGAGTTTTGCACCTGGAATCTCCCCCTTCCTTGAGCATTCTCCCACCTCACTTGTGTCTGCACTCAAACACACCCCCACCCTGACTCTCTACTGAAGTTACGATTAAAAAGAATTGCCTAAAAGAGCATTTTTAAGTTATACCCTCAGCAGACAGACTGCAGATTCTTCACTCACAGCTATCAGAAAAAAAAAAGAAGTCTCTTCACCTGGTACCATGCAACACCCACAAAGTTCAGAGTCAATGCCTCGCAGCAGGCCAGAAGGAAGGTCTAGCTGCTTCTCGGGAAGCTTTGCAAGTCAGCCCGGAGCCACCCCTAGACAGATCCATCCATGGGCGAGGGACAGACAGCTCTCCAGGGGAAGAAATCACTGAAAAGGTATTTGGTTTTAATACATAAAATCATATAAAAAAAATCAAGAGTAACCAAATGTACAGAAGATACTAAGATTTAACACAGCTTCATTAGTATTACTACTTTTTTTTTTTTAAAGACACTGAGCAGTGCTGCACTCCACAGTCCCTCCAAAACCAGTGAGGTCACCCAGTTTCTATTCTGTAAAAGAAGGGGAAGCAGAATCACACTCAGTTTGAGATAAGCTCCCTACTTACGAGTCTTCAATTGATTGCACATTTTAAAGTGTGAAGTTCTGCTTTGAGTTTAATTAACCAATAACCAGACCAGTCACTTACTTTAAAAAGGCAAGGTATTTATTTTTGTAGGGAATAAAAATAAACCTTAATACAAGTGGAACTTCATGGGACAAATACATTTAGAGAAAGGACACAGTGCTCCTCTGAACATGGTACAATTTTTGTTCTTTTTAAGCAGTGCATGAACTAACATGACTTACACATACACAGCCATCGCAGCACATTCAAGAATATGGGATTTCATCATCCACAATTTTACACAACTGTCCTTCAACGGTTACACTGACAAAAATAGCAACCGACTTAAACAGCAAAAACATTTACAGTTTTCAGTTAAGTACTACACACAGTTTTAGGTACGTTCCTACAAAGACCAGTTTGTGGATGACAGTAGAAGTACGTATGTGTGCTCAGTTACATATGACTAGATCCAGTGCTACAAGTTATTCCAGTAGTATGCCGCTACATTAAATACAGACGCGTATACATAGATAAATGATACGGGAAGAGATGTAGGTCAAGCACTTTAACCTCCCCTCTTTCTGCATTGCTTCTGTAGTTCAGAGATGCCAAAAGGACGCAGCGCTGTACATTAGAACACTTGCCCTAACAAATAACACCCACTGCAGTTGGCACTGACCTGGCTGCCCTTAGCGCCGACGAAAACATGGACTTTAACATCACCAGGTTCAAGACATCCCTCATCTAATTAATCAAGTGCTGTGTATCAATTAAACTACTACATTCAGAACAGATTTTTCCCCCTGCTCTGCCCTGAGGCACAAGAAGTGCCTGCATGTGCAAGAGGGACGGTATGTAAACAAGGAGTAACTGTGTTAGGTCCGCACAAAAAATGACCCCAGCACTCAAGGCCAGAGGGGTAGGGAAGGGGAGGAGAGCAAAACAGCAGACACATTTTGAGTTTTGCTGGTCACTCGTGAATATTCATTACCAAACAGTGCCAAGAAACGATCCCTTCCGGGGAGCAACCATCAGGCACCACAGCTACCCAAAGACCGGTTTTGCCAGACAGCAAACTGAAGCGGAGTCTGGCACAAGAGCTCTTCTTAATGCTTTCGCTGCAGGTGTGACAGCTGTGCACAGGCGCTTTCTCAGCCCCTGTTAGGGCTGAACCATCTCCAAACCCGATGGAAACAACAGATTTCCACCCATAACCCAACAAGGTCCAAACTCAAGGCAGAGAGCCCGCCAAGCTCAGCGCACCTTCAGCCCCCAGCGAGGCTCCCTCACCAGGACTTGAGAAGCTCACACCGACACAGGCTGAACCTGACCAGCAAGGCTCCTTCTCCACCCCAGTCAGGGTACCTTTATGTGCGCACTCACACAGCAGGTGGATTTTTCTTCTAAGCAATTAAATGAAAGGCATTTACTAAGAGCAGGAACAGAATATGCAGCTACGAGTATATTATACCTATCGGCTTTAGCAAACTTCTCTTTCTCTCCCATGAAAGAGGGCCAACTGAGGACTAGATCCTCTACGTACAAACCAATTGTTCCTTTTTCTGCAAAGCAAACAGCAGCGATTGGATTTTCTCTACCACAGGTGACAACTGCAAAACAAAATACAATTTAAGAATCCAGCATTGTGAAGTTCACATTAAGACATTTCAACCGAGAAAGAAAGCTACACGAGTCCCTGTTTACTTCAAAGTAGTAGCTTTGACGCAGACTATCATAGGCACTTGCCCACTGCAGCGCTATGCCTATTCGTAGCAAGAGAAGACACTATGTACAGGCGTGAAACCACGATACCATGGAATGTCCTGGTAAAGCAAGAGGTGCTCCAGGAAAGGAAGAGTTTTACACAAACAGAGCCCATCCGCAGCAAAATAGCATCCCTCCTCCCTCCCAGTCAGAGGGATCCAAACAGAAAGCAGTAAGTTGCATTGTTCACTTAACAGCTCCAAATAAAAACCGGTATTCGTGACTTCACAACACGTGGATGCTCCGCTAGGAATAAATAAGTCATAGTAACTTTTCACCTACACAGTGCTTACATCAGAAGATTCCTATGTAACAGCTTTTATGGTCCCGAAAAGTGTTAAAGGAAATCTATAATCAAACCACTCACTGCTGTCAGCGGAGCACTCCGGAATGAGGGAACGCACACGGGCTTTCTGCAAGGGAAGCCGGGAAGCCAGTCCCGGCTGAGCAGAGACCTGAGGACACGCTGCAGAGCTGGGAACAGCTTTTCATTTTTGGTCTTAAAACACACAAGAATTACCATCAAAACTAAAAAGCTTCTAGCTCATCCATTTTCAAACAAATAGTCTCATGGAAAGCCAGGGAACGCTGGAATTTTTTCCAGCTTTGTAAATTTACAGCACCAGCATGAATGATTTTATTATGTCATAGACTTTGACCAAGTCTGTATACATTAAATCCAAGAGGTTTAAAAAGACAGACCATTACTTTTTTTTTTTTTTGCTAGGTTTTGCATTTCAGAGTATAAAGTCATCCATTGTTTTGTTACTGAAGGCAAAAGCAGCAAGATTACTAAAAGCTTACTAATACTTTCAGTGTATGAAGTAATCTTTTCATGGTTATATGCACCTGTAGTAATATTGTAGTCAAGAAAGATTTGTGGAAATGTCAGTGTCACCTTTTAGGGATAAGAAAAGGTTATTATACTTTTTTCAAGGTAAGCTATGGTAATTCAAAAGACAAGGCAATGTGTAAACATATATAGAAACCTCTGCAAAGTGTTTTTATACAGTGATTAACCAACGGCATGTCTAAATCCTTCAGTAGTCAGTCAAAATTCTCTACAATTCTGTATTTCTAATTTTCATTAGACAACACATTAAAAGAACTGATGACATGTAATAACTGGTCCTAAGAAGTGCCTGTCTTGGTCTCATTTACCATTTTAGAGCTCTCTGTTTAAGAAGCAACGCATACCATCCACTACAGTCTTCTACCACCTGGAAAGAACAGAGAGGGTTGATCCATCAGTCCGTGCGAAACAGGCCCCAAACTGCAAAGTGCACACGTGAAATTGAGCTTCTACACTATACAGAGGCAGAGGAAAATAATCTCCCCAGCACCCTCCAGTGAAAGCTACAGCAGATTCTGAACCCTGGGTACCTAGAGCAACCCGATTAAGTCTTAGGGTGCAATCTCTTTGCTTGAGGAGTACATGGATACGACAAACTTAAAAGGCTGGTAGATAAACGTTAGGAGCTTAGCACATCTCTTTTTAGGAGCAAAAAGACTCGACAGCAGATACTCATCTTGAGATTAAGAAAAGATGCCTTCAGAAACGTGAATCTTTCAAAATAAAATACATAGCTGCTGCACGATGCAGTATTTTTGATACATACCCATACAACAAATTTCAAACATCTTCTATCGGGTTCAGTATTTTAGTGGGCTTAGTTTTTAAATCAATCGCACATTGTAGTGCCCTCACGTCTACCTTTAAAACAACTATTTTTTAAAACTACTTAAATATTACTTGCTTTAAGATTGAAAAACCTGCAACATTTAAAAAAAAAGTTTCTCTTTGCCATTCTAGGCATTGAAGAAACTCCGCATTCTCAGGTATTGGCCTTTTTCCTTGGGTCTTTTGATATGCTTAATAAAATATGTATTTTCATAACCAAAGTGAGACACTCAGAAGAGATGGGGCTGTTTTGGTTTTTGGTTGGGTTTTTTCCTCTTTTCTACCTTAATCTTGAACACAAACTAACTTAGTCATTTCACCATAGGTTATAAGCATATGAACAATGGCTACTGCATTTTATGATGCTGTAACGGAATGTTTCTACTTTTCACCGTAGATTGGGAGGGCTAACTTAGAAAATATTCTCAGTTTGTTTCAAAATTTTATAAAAGAGAAAAACTGATTTTTAAGACCTAATGGTAGCATCCAGTTTAAACAACAGGATCCAAAAGAAAGCAGAAAAGCATCCTGAATTAAGCTGCACGAAGGGACTCTCTGTGCAATTAAGCACATCTGTAGAAGCTTGTCCAGACCAAGTACCGTGGAACACCTTTCCTGGGCCATCCATTCCCCTGGGGAGACAAGCCCTTATTTTTTTCCACAAGATTTCTGTATAAATGGAATATACATCTCCATTTTAAAGCTGCAACTCTGAACTCGTATTGCCAGCTGAGATTACTGCAGTTTAAAGAAACAAAGTAGTGGCAACAAGCACTGGAGTGAGGCCAAGCTGGAGCCACAGCCACGACAGCCACTTCTTGGCCCAATAAGGGGTCACATCCCAATTTACATTTTGTCACCAGCTTCACAAAATTACAAAGTTCATTGCCGTGAGAGATATTGTTCATCTCTCCATGCCTTGACAGTACAGATAAAATTACATGAGATGTTTTAACATCCAAGATAAAATTCACTATAATCACTCAGCCTGTGATGCGAAGCAATCATTTTAAAGCCCATTTCAATAATAAAACACACCTCATCTGTAATTACTGCCTCATCGATGGATGTGAGGAAAGGACATTGATTCCAGCTTAGAACAAAGAGTTACTCTCTTGGTTAAATTGAAACAAGATCATAAAACAGGATATGGAATTTCCATCCAAAATTTCCATCTTAACATGAGAAGGAACTTCTTTACTTTGAGGGTAGTGGAGCACTGGCACAGGCTGCCCAGAGAGGTGGTGGAGTCTCCCACTCTGGAGACATTCAAAACCCGCCTGGACGCTGTCCTGTGTAACGTGCTGTAGGTGACCGTGCTCTGGCAGGAGGGTTGGACTAGATGATCTCCAGAGGTCCCTTCCAACCCTAACAATTCTGTGAATTCTGTGAATTTTTCTCTTTTTTTTTCCCCCCCTATCTTTTCCCATTTCTAATCCTCCCTCTGTCAAAAATTCATGTGTTGCAGGCTTTGTGGCTTGCTGCACCCTCACAATCAGTAAATGAGGTTCATAAAAGCTTATTCTTTGAAAGGCTGGCTTAGAAAGAAGCTACTAAACTCAGGGGATCGGCAAAGATTCTGGCAAAGCCGGCAGCGGATAAAAAATGTTGTTTAAAAATACTGACTACAAAGAAGACCAAATACTACACTCTACACTACCATAGTAAAAATAGTACATTGCGTGGCTAGACATTAAAACGGTCTCCATAAAAAGGCACAGGGGGGTGTTTTTGTTTAACAAATATGCATAGGAAACAAAAAATGAATCAGATCTGCCACAAGGTGAGGGTCCATGCAGAGATTCATTCACAGCTAAGAAAAGATTAATTATTTTGTTTTTTATCATTTTAAAACGAACTGAAATTTTTTATCATTTTAAGATGACCTTGCACCGCCACTGAGAACAAATGGATTGCATCTTTCCTACTCCAGTTATAAACACGTCCTAAGTCCTAAGACCCACATTAATTGGCCAAGTTTTCTTTCAGCTTGAAATACCAGTACTGGCTGGAAGTCATAAACCTTAAACACACATCGTGTTTCCACTGAAAAATAAGGTTTATACTAACTCAAGGCAGCCTTCTGGGCAGCTCTGTACGCATTTCACCATTTTAGCTGCAAAACGATGCGAACCAAACCAAACGCAGACCGTCTTCTCTACAGCGAGCACAGCTCCCTGCAAACATACGTACTCTCACTTAGCTGTAAATGGTTCGGGGGGTCTACGCCCTCGCGGGGGCACAGCTCCCTTACGCCTCACCACCGGGGCGCCTGGTTCACTGAACACAGTTCTCTGAGCCCATCAATGGTGCTGAGGCTTTCCATCCTTAGCTTCAGAGTCCAACACGTCAATGGTGTCGCTACGATCACGGAGGTCCTGGTGAGGAGACAGGTTCTGTTTGTTCCTTTGGTCCACATCCGACATAACATCCGTAACTCCTGCCGAGGCGCCATTGCTCAGCGCAGGAGGTGGGTCCCCTTCGTAATCCTGAGGAGTGTTGAGCATCGGTGTTTTGGAAGCAGCACGTCCTACTTTAGATAAGGAGCAAGCTTCACTGGGCAAAGGACCATCAAGGAAAGGAAGTTTCTACACAAATAAAAAGAAGACATTAAAAAAAATTAATGTAAGCTATTATTCCCAGATGTCAGAGATCTACAAAAAACAACTGTCAACGTAATAGTCCTGTGTCACTGTCTTTTTCAGCTCTGTAATCCAGCATGAAAGTACACGGCCATAGACCATGACATGTTTATTAGTTAAACAATGATGTTTCTATCAAAACTAAAAGTTTCCAGCATTCACATTAACCTAGCAAGGGACACTGATAGGTCTTCCACTGGTATATTTTTAGATGACTCTCCCACTACTGTATTTTTAGAGTTTTTTTCCGTTTGTTTGTGGTTTGGGTTTTGTTTTGTTTTTTTTTTTCTTAATATACATAGAAAGGATATTGCAAGTAGAGCCTTAAGCACAAAGAGCCACACTTCTTTCAGGCAGCTGTACAGGACTGCGGTGGGATGACCCTGGCTGGGCACCAGGTGCCCACCGAGCTGCTCCATCACTCCTCTCCTCAGCAGGGCAGGGAGGGGAAAACGTAACGAAAGGCTCCTGGGTCAAGATAAGGACAGGCAGATCACTCAGCAGTTACTGTCACGGGCCAAACAGGGACTCAGGGAAATTAATTTAATTTACTACCAATTAAATCAGAGTAGGGTAATGAGAAAACAATTCCTTGTGCCCCACACTGGGTGCCAAAAAGGACTGTGATGGGTGATGCCCACCAAGCCGCTCTATTGCCCCCCTCCTCAACAGGTCAGGGGAGAGAAAAGAAGACGGAAAAAAACCCTCGTGTGTCAAAATAAAGGCAGTTTAATAAAGCACAAGCAAAGGCTGCACATGGAAGCAAAGGAAAACAAAAGATTTATTCCCTGCTTCCCATCAACAGGCAATGTCCAGCCAATTCCGCGGAAGTAGGGCTTCCATATGCATAGCGGTTGCTCTGGAAGACAAACGTCGTAATAACAAATTCCCCCCACCTCCTTTCTCTTAGCTTCTATTGCTGAGCAGGTATCACACGCTATGGAATATCCCTTTGGCCAGTTTGGGTCACCTGTCCTGGCTGTGTCACCTCCCAAGATCTCGCCCACCCTCAGCCTACTGGGTGAGGGGGGAATGTTGGAGAGACAGCCCTGATGGTGTGAGCACCGCTCAGCGGTCACAGCACCGGTGCCTTACCAACACCTTTCTGGTTACCAATACAGAGCACAGCACCACGAGGGCTGCGGGGGGAAGTTAACTCCATCCCAGCCAGACACAATACATACGGAAACACAAAACTACAGCACTTCAAAAGCTAACAAGACTATCTACTTTTTTTTCCCCCCGTCTTGCACTGCTGAGATAGATATCTCTGTCTTCATATAAATAGAGCTCTGGCGAATCTAATCAGAACTGACCAAACTGTGAAGCGTGTTGCTGTTTACTTTATTATTCTGGGTTGAAGGAGAGAAACTGGTTATTCTGGACACAAGATCTCTGCCCTCCAATACCACAGAACACAGTAAAGTAATAAAAGTAGTAAATGTGCAAGATTCCCTGTCTTGTTTTTAGCAAAGCACTTCAAATCCAAAGCCGCTTTTAGAGGATAATTCGACTGCACGATCCAGTCATGCTGTGGCCATTACATAAAAGTCAACTTAAGTAACTCAACCATTTCAATACCTGGTTGATCACAGGTTTTTCCAGTCTCTCTTGTGAATGAGAAGGTGGAAAAAAAACCGTGGGGGCAAGCTGAAAACAAGAATATTTTTTATATTCATATTATGTATGAGGGGAGAAGCAGGCCCATTCTTTTCTTCTCTCCCTCTCCCTTGAAGTCTGCTGTGAGTGGAGTTGAAACCTGGATGTTCTTTTAACACCTGCTTCATTTAGAGAATCACAAGCCTGCAACCAAACTTGACCCAACACAGCTTTTACCTAGCAGATGAGAATTTTATGAAATCAAACCAATTTATTACAGCAACATCATTTAACTCTTCATTTTGCCCAGCTCTGCCCAGCATGTTGAAATAATTGTGCTGTTCCCAGTTATATTTACTAAAACCATCATGGGATTTTAAATATTCTTAAAATTCAGGACTCACATTTTCCAGTTCAGACGCATTGTCCTCCAATTTCATCTTTTGGCTCACGCAGCTTAGCAGATGATCCAATACACACTGTTTGGGATGCATTCCTTTATCAAAGCGATTATACATCCCACACCAAAACCTCAAGAACAGGGTAAGAAAAGAATTAAGCAGCCAATTGTACACTACTGGCCAACAAACTAGATACTGTTTAAGTAAAAAAAAATTTCAACAAATTGAAATTAGCAACTTATTTTTAAAAACTGCCACAGAATTGAATTATAAAATTCAGTATCAATGGGCAAATTTTCATAAAGCTCAAAAAAACTTCTGAGGATTTAAATACTTTTGCCTCATGACCCACATGCACCGGCAGCAGGTATTACCATAAGACAAACATACATTTTTTTTTTCCTATAGCCGACTCACTGGACACTTGGGCAGTTCACCTTCAAGTCCTCAGTTTGCTTTAAGTCCCTACTTTTGTTAAAACAATTTGCCCGCCAGTTGCCATGCACAGCACTTAAAAATACATTTGCATTCCTCTCAGCAGGGAACAGGAGCAAGCCAGAACCAAAGCAAAACTAACCACTCCAGCTCTAACACCCTGGGCAAGCAAATAGACATGGCAACAAGAAATCCCTTCTTGCGAAACCCCCACCAACTGCATAATTCTGGGTGTGACTGGGCACTGAAATTCCTGTTTTAAATACTTCCTTCATATATATTAAAATGGAGGAAAGGAGGAACTTTCTTTAATAATTGCCTACCCTATCACGTAAATTTGACAGAGAGAGCAGTCAGGGGCTGTGTGTATGGGTCTATCTACACATCTGAAATTCCTCTTTTCCTTGCCTTTCCCCACCCTCTTTCTCAACACTAAAGAAAAATTATTATTTTAAATTACAGTACTTGCACTTGCTTAGCAATTACCTGTGCACTACCACTCTCTCACTTTATGGATGAGGAATGGAGGGGAAAGGTAAAACAAACCATGCTAATCCGTGAAAATTTATTTTAGTAAACCTGAATTACCAGTCTACATCACAATGAAAGAAATGCCCACCCCCCTTTTCCCCTTCTTCCCCTTCTTAAATAAGCAACTTACTGGAAACTGAAAGGTAGTGTGTTTGGTTGAAGCTCTTTGTAAGCTGTAAATCCTCTGTACAAAGGATTTCTCAATTCCTGCTTCTTCTGTAAGAGGAAAGGCCACAGAGAATGCGTCTTCTCAAAGATTCTGTCAATTACAAATAACATCTAATCACTAAAAAAATGAACCAAGTTAAGTGCATTAATAACACTAGCTGTTCTCAGTAGAATTAGATTAAGGGAGCTAAGAATTATTTTTGCACACTATCTGATTAATTTCATAAGCACAAGATACATCACTGAGGAATATATAATCATTTAAAATGGAGACTATCCAGTCCAAAAGGGGTATCTGCAAGTTATTACTGTGGTCCAAATTAATTATGTTCTGGAAGAAAGATGTTTTAATCTATAATTCTTCTCCACACTGTAGAACATAAGCCTTTATCAAGACAACATTACCCTCAACCAACCTACAATGACATTAAAAACGCACAAACACACACAACCTGCCCTTCTTCTGACATTTAAAGTGACTTCTAGACTGTTGGCTCTATAAACTGCCAACTCACTTCAGATCCTCGCGCTCCTTATGACAGGTCCCTAGGAAGTTGCCAAACTGGCAGGAGTAGACATGGTCATGGATTTCAAGAAGGAAGCGTTCGTTAAACTCAAACGTGCACGGGAACTGCTGCATGAGCTGCCAGACGCATTCAATGAACTGAGTGAAGACAGGGGATACCTCTTTGGGGTCACCACACAAATGGCCGCACCTAGAGAGATGCAAACAAAACAGGGTTAAATCCTGTGTCACCCAACAAAAAAAAGAATCCCCTTGCCATTAAATATCTGGGAAGTTTTCTTCACTACTAGAATAAGAAATTACTCTGCAGAGTCAGAAAAAACACCCCACGTGGTTTATTTTACAGCAAGCGTATGTCAAGGTGTGCCACCCGCAGCATTACTTGTTCTCCATGGGCACCTGGTAGGAGTGACGAGAATTGTGCAATGTTCCCTCCTCTAAATTAAATTAGCAATGGAAGAGCCTACATAACAGACTTGGAAGCACCACCATAAGTATTTGTGAAACAGGAATCCTTGAGGCAAGGCTATGCTATGTTGCCACCACACGGGGGAAAAAAAAGCAATATTCTCCAAAGAAACATCTATTGCTCAAACACAAGAGCTAAAGCCAGCCCTTAACTGGGGAACAAAAGGTCTACATTGGTGGGATTCTGTCTGTCTGCCAGGAACAAGAAGAAACAGTGTGTGGGGAGGGGTGGGGGGGTGGGAAGGGTCCTCTGTGATCTTCTATGGATGTGAGAGTATTTCAGGGTGCAGGCATAGCCACAACGGACAGCAACAGTCAGAACAACCTGACTTTGCTCCGCATGGGCACCAAGAATGAAATCTTGATAGTCAATTACTCAGAAAGAAAACCAAAGAAAAAAAAAATCCGAGAAAGAAAACCACAGATCAACAATCAAAACTATTTGTACAGCTTTAGATGAAGTTCAGAGAAACCCTACTAGATCCACAAAAATCTAGCCAGGGATCTATCAGTGTTCATTACAATCTATCACGAAAGAAAAAACAACCAGAAACAGGATGATTGCGTTTTTAGGATGTACTGTAATGACTGTTCTTTCTTAAGAGAAAAAAACTTGGGGCAGAATCCTCCTTTTCTAAGGAGGGATATAACGTGGAAATCTCCAGAAAGAAACAAGGCAACCCCAAACTTTAATGGAAAAATGAGGCAGGAGTACTGTGTCCAGCTCTGGGGCCCCCCAGCATAGGAAGGACACAGACCTGCTGGAGCAGGTCCAGAGGAGGCCACGAAGATGCTCCAAGGGCTGGAGCACCTCTGCTGTGACAACAGGCAGAGAGAGTTGGGGGTGTTCAGCCTGGAGAAGAGAAGGCTCTAGGTAGACCTTAAAGCCCCTTCCAGCCCCTAAAAGGGCTCCAGGAGAGCCGGGGAGGGACTCTGGATCAGGGAGGGGAGCCATGGGATGAGGGGGAATGGTTTTACACTGGAAGAGGGGAGATTTAGATTAGTTATTAGGAAGAAATTCTTTACCCTGAGGTTGGTGAGCCCCTGGGGCAGGTTGCCCCGAGAAGCTGTGGCTGCCCCATCCCTGGAGGTGTTCAAGGCCAGGTTGGACGGGGCTTGGAGCAACCTGGGCTGGGGGGAGGTGGCCCTGCCCAGAGCAGGGGGGTGGAACTAGATGATATTTAAGATCTCTTCCAACCCAAACCATTCTGTGATTCTATGATTTCTTATGAGAGAGATCTAGCTGTTCAAACCCCTGGTTCCTGGTTCTGTGATTTCAACCAGAACACCCTAAGAAGCAGCATGAAGGACTGATTTCCCTCAGAACTGTAAGGCATCTGCCACCACTACAAGAAGAGTGATTTTGTCTACCAGAATAAAAGTTCATATTCTTATTAAATGCTGAAATTCATGTTATAATTACTTCTTGTATCCATTTCCAAGTTCTCATATTTGGAACAATCCTTTAATAGAAGAACAGGAATTATTTTTTTTTTGTCTTAAAACTTGAAGAGTCTCTAAAGATGCAGAAACAATGATCACAGAACACTTATTTGGCCAATAATGACCAAACGACAGTTTATCTTTGACTGCTTCTTATATACCAGTATAAGGGTGTGCAGACAGCTTATTTTCGCTATATATGCTTTAAGGAAATAGATTTGTTTTATTATTAAAGGCATCCATTTCACATCGAAAACAAAGCTTCAATTTTTAACAAGCTAGTATCACTAAATAGACCATTCCCTTCCCTCCTCATATTCTTTTGGACCATCTCAGTGTCTAATTTCTACATGGTAAATACAGCAAGCAGTAATTCAAGGTAAAATCCTTACTAGATGCAGGCTATCGATTAGAGGAATGACAGCATTTGTAATCTGCCCAGGAAATGCAGGTCAAATTGGGTTTCAGCATCATGTTGGGCAAAAGCTTATGCTTTGAACTTGGTGAAAGTTCAAAAAACATTAGCTGAGATTTTCTTCCAGGAGATGACTGCAGAAGAGTTAATACGTCCTGCCAGAACATTAGCACTCCTCATACAACATGAATGTGATTTCACATGTAGAATTTCACATGTAGAAACACTCAGAATTCAAACAATTTCTTCAAGACTGTCTGAGTTTGTAAAGTAATAAAAGAAAGCACTGATGAAATAACATCAGCAGCAGATACCGGCTTTATGTCACCAACTCCCGTATTTTCCAGATCTTCTCTCCTCTATCCTTTCTTTTCATTTACATTTTTTATGGGAGTACATGAACCTGAAAACACTGTATTAGCTTCACAGCCAAGCCTTCACCCAGTCACTACCCCCCAGGTAACATGCTGCTCTTACCTGTGTGAGAACTTGTGGCCCATTGCAATCCACTCCTTTTCTATTAGGACCTTCAGTTTCAAAACAGCGGTTAAAAAAAAAAAGAAAAAAGAGCATTACTTTATTTAAAAAAAGCAAAATGAAGCCTTTGACATTAAACTCTACAAAGCTTAAGACCAATGCTACTAGCTGACCCTACTGTTATGAGTATAACCACACAAGTCAATAAAAATAGTGATTTATAGGTTAGTTATCCACAGTTACCAGTACAATGTCACTGCTGGAATCAGAAGTTATTTCAAGCAGGTCTAGTACTATTTTGATGGTGTTTCTGTGTTGTTAAAATTATAATATATAAACACACGGAGCTAAAAGAATTAACAGTTTCATGTTACACGGTGCACTATTCAATTCAGAAGAGGACTGTGATATTCAACAAAATAAACCAGCAACTGGAATTCAACAAATGTTTAACACGAATAGAAATAGAAGTACAGCTGTGTATTGAGGAGTTCAGGATGAAATCAGAACTATATGGCTATTTCTCTTTTAAAGAGAACATCTGTGCTATCTGTAAGAAAACAACAAGGAACCAGTATTTTCCTTAGAAGTATGTTTCATAAAGAACCAAATGACTGATCCTGAATCCGTTATTACTTGCCTTGCTGGATCATATTTAAAGATCAATTCCTGACATCATCATCCAGAAACTTAAAGAACAAAAAGAAGGCAGAAATTCACAACAGAGGTCTTTGAAAACTTATATTACTTTTCAAATTTTTCCATTCTTTACACTTCCATTGCATTCATTTAGGAATAACCACTGTCACAGGATTTGTGCATATAAACCATTTGCTCAGAGGACAGACACGCATTTGTCTGTTTCAGTTACTCCTGTTCCTAATCAGAATTACATTCCTTAGTTCATAAAGAATTGTCCAGAGCACAACCAAAGCCCAAGCAGATGTTTCACACTGTGATGTAATTTTAACTGTCAAAAGATTGCAGTATAATCCAGGAGCAAAAATAGTAAAAATAGCAAGGAATGCAAGAAAACAGTCCTTGCAGTGCAACACACTGGAGGAAGCAAAATGTGCGTTGTTCTGATTTCAGGGTTTCTTTTAAGGAACTCTTCTGAGAAAGAGCAGCACCCTGTCTTTCAGCATTTAACAAAAGAAGATGAACGGAAAGATAATATCACAGATTACACCGTATTTATGCAGTGATGGCTTCAAATGAGAAAGAACTTGCAGTAGAAACAAACGGCCAAGTTCATGTATGTTATGGCCTTAAAGAAGGTCTTAAATGATGCACAGTTTTTACATGATATACAGGTTATATGCTGCCCTGTAAGCAAGAATGAGTTCACCCAGTCTTAAATCCTAGCAGGTAAGAGACCACTCACTATAACAGTCCAAAATGACAAGCCTCTTCACCCCTTTTTTGTGGATTGCTGCCAGAGTTGCATCCTTTGCTCACTGAAACTTCGCTTGCTGCAATGTCTCATTAGCAACTCTCATGTGGACATACAAGGAAACAAAGATTCAGGAATTGTAAATCAACCCCTGCCGTTTTATGCCCATGCCATTCCAAGCAATTAAAGCTTATTTATAGAATCAAAGCTGGTTTTATATAGGTCACCTACTGTTTGTTCCAGTAAATGGCCTAAAACATTTAATTAAGGGCCTGTTTACATTTCAGATCCAGGAAGCACTTTTTATTTTTGAAATTCCAACATTTGTGTTCTTACCATGAAGCCTTTAAAAGTCCTATAAAACGGATCTAAGAGGAGGCTGGCCACGGAGCAGACCTGCGCTGTGCGATCCCACCCGTCAGAGCAGTGGACTAACACGCTAGCTTTTTCATCTTTCACAGCCTGTGATGGAGAGAGAGGACAGAACAGTTTAGCAGCTTTCTAAGTTGGTGACTATAATTAAATGCTATCCTTTCATCTGCATTTACCTGACTGGCCTAAAACCCCAGGGGAAAACTTGTCATTTCTCATCCGGACTATGAAAACGCACCATTTCTGGGCACACAGCCATCAGCCCATAGGAAACCCCAACTAGAGTGAAACGCTGTAGCGTGCCTTGTCAGCAACACAGGCTGTCACGGAACAGAGACCCTCTGATCTCAAAATGCTCTGTCTTCCAAAAGACCGAGAATTCTCAGTCCCTTCTCCTGAGTAAAATTCGTTGGATGAGTAAAGAACAATAACTGGACACATGGGGACTAGGAAATTCTCAAGAAAAATTAGGAGAGCTCATCCAAACTTCCTCTCATATGGATCACCTTCTTCCCTTTGGTACAATAGCTTCTTGCTTGTTACACAAGAGAATTTTTGGAGAGACAAGACAACATTTACAGAAGGTCTCTGCCTTTGCCACATGTTGCCTCCATGCCCATTACTATTACCAAAGAGCCATGTGCCTTAGCAACTTCTCTCCTTTTGCTTGACCTGCAAAGCCACAAGCTCTGCAGAAATGAGGACTGCATTGAATAGTCCAAATTAGCAGTCCCTACATCACATATAAAATAAACAGGTCTAAACAATCCCGCAGAGCAGTTCAATAACAAACGAGCATGAGGCTACGAGTTGTTTGCACTACTAAATATACGTTATATAGAGACATTTATAATGGTCCATTATTCAACATTCTGTGATTTTATTTGCTCCAAACCACAGACTGGTGAGGGCTGGAAGGGCCCTCTGGAGCTCCCCCAGTGCCACCCCCACCAGAGCAGGGGCACCTCCAGCAGTGGCACAGGACAGCGTCCAGGCGGGTTTGGGATGGCTCCAGAGGGGGAGACTCCCCCACCTCTCTGGGCAGCCTCTGCCACTGCTCTGCCGCCCTCACAGCAGAGAAGGCCCTCCTCAGGTGGAGATGGAACTGCCTATGGTGACGTTTGTGCCCGTTCCCTCTTGTCCTGTCACTGGGCACCGCTGGAAACAGACTGTTCCCATCCCCCTGGCACCTCCCTTTGAGTATTTATAAGCATCGGTAAGATCCCCCCTCAGTCTTCTCCAGACTGAACAGCCCCACATCCCTCAGCCTTTCCTCATCAGAGAGATGCTCCAGTCCCCTCAGCATCTCCGTAGCCCTTTGCTGGATCCTCTCCAGCAGCTCCCTGTCCTTCTTGACCCGGGGAGCCCAGAACTGGACACAGTGCTCCAGATGTGGCCTCCCCGGGGCAGAGCAGAGGGGGAGGATGACCTCCCTCCACCTGCTGGCCACACTCTGCTTGATGCCCCCCAGGATGGCATTGGCCTTCTTGGCCACCAGGGCACGTTGCTGGCTCATGGGCATCCTGTTGGCCACCAGGACTCCCAGGTCCCTTTCCACAGAGCTGCTCTCCAGCAGGTCAGCCCCTAACCTGCATTATCCAGCTCAGAAATGAGTTCTAATAAAACCTAGATAACTGCTTGTTACAATACAGTGAAGAGGACAATGTCTCAACCCCTACGGCATTTGATTTAGTCACAGGAAGTGTCGAGGAGAGCACCAGCAGGGTAACCCACTTGATGTTCTCCAACTGCAGGCTTGTTCTCGAGAGCTGAGGCCAACCTGCATAGCAATGTTTTCCCACCTTCTCTCCAGAGACAACTTCACAGCCTTGCAGCAGTCCCTAGCAGGTAAGTACATATTTTTAAATTCACCTGCAGGTTGGGGTACAGTTTTACCTTGGCAAGGAAGACACCTGCATCCATCACAGCCTTAATGTGCCGTAACCAACCTGAGTTCTCCAGCCCAGTGAGGAAATCACTCATTGAGGGGGACTTCATTTCACACACTAAGAACACAAACAAAGGAATTAGCTGACACTCCATTAACATCTTTCTTTTTCCCACCTCCTCATTACCTCTTCACAGCAACAGAGCTTGGTAGGATCCTAAACACTAATATTTCCACACTTTAAGTGTCAGCAGCAATATCCTGTCTAAAGGACACAGAAACTACTGGTTCATAAAATACACAAACCAGAAATTTTTAGCTGTGAGAGAACTGGAGGATCTGAAAACATCATCCTCCTCTTTTTTTTTTTTTTTAAATGGTAACTCATTTTTTCAGCTGTGTTTTTTCCAACAAAGTGTTTAATGACCTGTTAATTCACTATAAATCACCATCGCACACACATCCAACAACCACTAACATGCAGTCACCATCACAGAGATTTGAAGAAGAGTTCTAATTTAGAGAGAAATAACATGTCTAACCTTGAAGGTAACTCAGATACTGTATTGAAACCCAGCATAGAAAATACTTATAGTAATACAGTTTAATAGTCCGTAAGCACCAGCAAGAGAGATTTTATCACTGTTTAAGAATATAGGAGTAAAGAAGTGTTTATTCTGCCTCTTCTTCCACCACAAAATAAATTTGCCAGGAACAGGCAATTGCGGACTTATACTTGTGATCAGGACAATCTCTTGGTGGTGTGAACAGCCACATTTTTCTCCAAGGTCACCACAGATCTGCAGTGCTACCTGGCCAAGCAATTGGTAGCATCCATTATTCAACTATTTTGAAACAAGATGACCATTACGCTGGTTACTAAAACATTAAACTTATATTTTGAACACCAGCATTTGTATTACATTTTAGAAAACTAAGCACAGGGACCAAGCAGAATGATTTGCAGCACCTACTCTGCCCCATTCTGCAGTCCTTGTCAGCACATGGATGGCAATAGTGCTGGAAACCAGGTAGCAGAGTACACTGGTTTGAGCCAAGCTACACCATCACCTTTAATGGAACTTCTCCAAGAGTGCATTAGCGAAAATATGCGCCCGATTCACCTCTTGATCTCCAAAGGCTCAGGGAACTATTTCTTCTGCCTTGCTTGGCATTTCTCCCTAAGGTATTAGTTGCTATTTTTGAACCACTATAAAACTAAGCACAATAATAAATAAAACGTCTAGCAGGAAAGCATTTTAACACCACTAATACTTTCAGCCACTTCAATACAGCAAACAAAGTAAGATACTGACTGCTCATCTGCTTCCACCACAACACCCAAGTCCACATGCACTTGGGCACATGGGATTTATATATTCAGCAAAAGGTTCTGTCCAGAAGTAGCCAAAGACAATGAAGATTGGCCACTTGCACACACCATACATACCTTCCAGGAGTTTCTGCAAGCTGTTCCGCATCACATGGATGTTTTCTATGCCAATAAATTTAAAGCGAATGTTATCGTAATTATCTTCATTCTCATAACCCTTCCCAGCAGCTCGGTTGGCCATGGCATTTAACTGTGAAATTCAAGGGGAATGGGCACAGGATTGAAAAGAAAGAAAAAATTATAACAAACAATACACAGACATAAATGAGTGTTTAGCAAGTCCTTCTTCTTTTAAAATCTCCCAGAAAATATAACGAACAAAGCTGTTACTCAGACATACTTCCCCACCTCCCAGACATTACTTCCAGCTGTTTCACTAAAATTATGCCAGTATCTCCAGTCCATTAGTCATATGCAGAGACTCATTAAAAATTTCTTAGGGTAGGCATTATAAAAAATGTGCCCAATTTCAGAATACTGGTGTCATCAAAACAGGTAAAGAGACATTGAGTCTGCCTTAACTGTGAAGCTACATAAAATGATTCAGGCAGAAGGACAGGAAAGCAAAACTAGGAAAACCATTTGTACGAGTAACATACATACATGGTGGTATAGAAATAGTAAGAGAATTCCAAAGCTTTTCAGACATACATGCACAGATGAAATAAAGCCACCTGAGGGAAACATAGAAATATTACAGTTGAGCAGAAAGAATACAGCAACCAACTGGAACAGCAGAAAAGAAGTAGAAAAGAAGCCAGTTGCTCTAACAATTAACCAAAACAGTTCAAGAGCTACCAGGAAATATTTAGCAGCAACCAAAAAAAGGAGCACCTCAACCCCACACATAGTAATTTGGGAACAGGAGCGATTTGCCTCCATAGAGAGGAAAGAAGGAAGAGTCAGGTACAGTATATACATCTTTAGAACAATTAAATAACCCTAGTACTTCAGTTCTACCATTCAGAGTAAAACATGTTGTGTTAGAAGTGTGACCAATTATATATTCTCCCTTTTTCACCAAATACTTCAGCACAAAAATGATAGATTTCAGTGGAACATCTATGATACTGGAAACTGTCTGTACCAAAAGAACATGCAGTGATTACTATAACCTATTCTGTAATTGTGTGTTTATCTCTAGGAAATGTCATACAACAAAAAGCCAAAATACATTTTGGAACAAAACAGGTGAAACATTCCTTGTTCCCAAGTTTTCCTTCTTGCCCTTGCCACAGTTTAACTGAATCTGTAGTTTCTATAAAATAACTGTAATATCTGAACAGCAAAGCAGGTTGTCAGAAAGCTCAATTTTAAAATAATCTTTGTTTAAAAGATTGATCCTGATGTTCTTATTTGTTTATACTGATGGTCCCAATCAATATACTTACAAAACAGTAATTTGAATTGGTTTCTAAATTCAGTTCCTCAAGACAAGAGTCAGAGATTTCATTTGGCAAATGTTTCTTCAATATCCTCTTACACAAACAGCTCAGCAAAGTTCTAGCCCCAAAGAGCAGCTATGGGCCAGAAGAGCTGAACTGTATTAAATGCCAAGCTGCACATCATGAGAACACTTGTGTTATTTTTACAAGGCAGAAAGCCGGAGGGTTTGCTTTTCTTAATTGTTATCAGACTCCATACAGTCCCACTTCTTCCCAGGTCTGCTGATAAAAGCACTTCAGCCTTGTGGAACAGAATCCTAAGGCTTCTCTCCAACTCGACATATTAAGGACCTAGCGCTCTGCAGGAAAACGCTTCACTGTCGCAGCCAGCTTCAAGACTGCCAGTTGCTTCAGGTCATCCTTAACACCAGCCTCAGCCCAGAACACTCCAGGAGCACGAGCGTTCTCAACAGCACTTAACATTGCAGTTTTATTATGCACAAGCATTCGTCACATTAGGACACCGAACCACGAGCCTGATACCAATGCAGCATTAGATCTCAGGAAGAAATTTTTCATTTTGAGGGTGGTGAGCCCCTGGGGCAGGTTGCCCCGAGAAGCTGTGGCTGCCCCATCCCTGGAGGTGTTCAAGGCCAGGTTGGACGGGGCTTGGAGCAACCTGGGCTGGGGGGAGGTGTCCCTGCCCAGGGCAGGGGGGTGGAACTGGATGATCTTCAAGGTCCCTTCCAACCCAAACCATTCTATGATAAGAAAGCATTAGCAGAGTTGTGAAAGATGAACTGGAAACAGCACTACCAATTGAAATGCAAGCTTTAAAAGTAGCCACAAACCCCATGAAGATACCTTTGGCCTTGTGTCTACAACATACATGAAGGGGCTCCCAGGGTTGGCTTCTCTGATCGCCTGCAGCATCTGTTCATCCTCCAGACAGCGTGCGCTGAACCCGGAGAGAGGCTGGCTACAACGACATATGGCAGCCTGCAACACACAACAGCTCACATTTTTCTGCTTTCCGATCGTCTCTACTCCACTGCCCCAAAGAACACTAAGTTGTTGGTGTTAAGTGTCCTATTCTCTGTTTCACCGCAAAATTGCTAATCAAACAGACACACAGAAATACTACTGGGATATTTCTCAAAGCTAGAAATTTGGGAATCTTAAGAAAGCAGTTCAACTCAGGAGCCCTGCTGCAATCTGCACTATGTTCTCAAACCCACTATGCTCTGCCTGACGATCAGTATCCCAAATGTTAGTGTTTCTCATGTTTTCTGCTTGGTTTCTATTGTCCAAGCCAATCTTTTCCACGACTTTGCTTATCAGTTGTTACCATTCCATGCTCAGAACTGCACCAAGTATGCTTTAGGGAAATTTCAATAGCTGCCAGCACAACTCCGTACAGTTGCCCAGGTCAAGGCACACTTCCTCAGGAAAACAACAATTTGACTGTGACAGCAATTTCCTAACATCTGCATCTAAAACACTGCTGAGACAGCAAAGTTAAAAACTTACATTCTGGTCTTCAGTGGAAAAAACAAACCGAAACCTTCATTTATTCTGAGCTAGTGGGAATTTACTTCAGGATGATTCCTTCTCTTCAATACTAAGAAAATCTAGCTGAGTTAACACGTATCTTGTTATTCAATAGAGCTAGACAGTAGATTGAAAAAAAAAAAAAACACACCACATAACAAGACATTGCTGAAAGCTGATTTAAAAAATTCCAGACAGGAAACCTGGAAAGTCTGTGCTTTTTGCACAGCTCTGGATGCACCGTAAGTATTTGGCTTTAGCTTATTCTGTGACTCAGAACAAACCAATATTAAAGCCGTTAAGAAACACAGTTCTCAAACAAAAATTTAATATGCTCTAATAATTATCTCATTCTTTCCTTTCACTAAAAAGGAACTTGACTAGAAGGGGAACCCCTACACCCCACAAAGACAGCAGATAATGAACAACTAACATTGTTTTCTTTATACAAGTAAGAAAGCACTGGAATCCGCCCTCTGCTTCTGAACCTTGAACTTCCGATCACCACTGCCTTATTAGCAGCTCTAGGCACCACTATTTCTGGAGGATATGTGTTGCAAACCTAAGTGACAAGAAAGAAAAAAAAAAATCCAGATATTACCACTTAACAATTCAAAATTCACGAAAAAAAAAAAAATAGTCTTTAGCTTATGATCTAGCATTTACAAACAACAGGAAAAGACTGTTTGCCATAGTGTATCTTACACAGTCCACACCTAAAGTTTCAAGCCATTAAGATGCATTTAGAAAAACACAGGAATAGTGCAGAATAAAACAATGTGGTGAAGGAAACAATCGACTTTGCAATTGAACCTAAAAAAATGGACTGCACAATACATATTAAAAGGAAGCTCTTTAAATCCACAAGTTTTCTGAAAGTTTCTGATTTGTCACAAAAAGAGAAGTTACGAACAACTATATTTAAGGAGTTCCCTCTGAATCTTATTCAACTTGAAACAAGCTTCCAGCAATCAGGTAGCATCCTCAGAGATCAGCTTTATCCTTTTTCCCCTCAAGCACGTACAGTCTTTTCAGCACGTACTTCACAGATAAGCTGTTCTCCAAGTCTGGCTTTACTTTAGGCTTGACAATTTTAAAACTTAACTTGGAAAACCTGAGGAAATTATAAACCACTGGCACTTGAGAGTTACATACTAGCAAGTAAAGCTTCAAAGTGATTAATGATTTCAGATGCCCTAGTCAGCTAATAGAAAAAGCACCTCTCATACCATATCTCAATTCAGGCAAAGATAGTAATTTAAAATTACTGGTCAGTTCTAACAGCACAGGCTTGTATTTCTTCAACCCAAAGCATAACAGTAAAGAAAACTAGTGGTGGAAGGGAGCGGAGAGCAGGGGAAAGCGATTCAAGACAATATATTGGTGTCTTCCTCAGAGTTTGTCTAAAAGACACTTTGCTTTAGAAAGGTCTACACAACATCAGAAAAAATAAAAAGGGAAATAACATGAAGCAGGAGTTTGAGTAAGCTTGCTGAAAAATACTTTCATTTAATGTTGTTTAGATCCAAACTGGCCTTACAGGGGAGAAAGAAGAAAATAACAGCAGCAGCCATTTAGGACTGGAATGACTGAGAGCCCTTATTTAGCAGAAGATCCAACCAAGCAAGAAAAAACCCAGTGTCTTGTTTTCCATTACTTTTTTTTCCTTCCTTACCTAGTCCCTTTCCACTCTGCCTCATCCCCCACCAAGCCAAACCGCTGCCATTTATTTCTCTTCTACACATCTGTCACCAGCCTGGTGGGACAGGGTTTAGAAATACCAGAAGCAGCTAAGGGTACTTCAGGTTTTCTCTAACAGATGGTTTAACATTTCTCTAGAAAAACAAGTATCTGGTGCTGTGCCAGGGGGATCAAAGCAAACCAAGGTGACTCTGCAGCTCTGTTCTGCTCTTCCATAGCATCATTATCCGCAACTTCACATCAAGACGATGCTGCTTCGATTAAAACCAACTGAGCTCATTCCTCCCCAGAGGCATCACTTATGCAGCAGCAGGACTGCTGTATGTCATTAATAACAACGAAGAGATACTGCATTAAATGGCTACTGTGGGCAAGAATTACCTCATAGTCTTTATTAACATCCGTTATTTCCCAATAGTTATTTGGAATTCCCATACGCTGGTAATCTACTTTTAAATCAATCAACTTCCATCCAATCTCCCGGTTCTCTTTAGACATTTTAGGATTATAAGAGAAAGCATAAAGTTCTTCGGGTTTCACTGGAAAGAAGAAAATAAAAAATTAACTAGTTAGAGATACAAAGACATATGGGGAAGTCAACACTTCCTCCTAAAGGTCATCTTTTGGATAAGCATACTGTGCGAGCCAACGAGCTGCAGGTGTACCACAACTGATACAAGGACTGGCAAAAAATTAGTCAAGAAAAATCAGGAGACTTAGAAATCATTTACTATAGAAGCCAAAGGGCTATGCCAACTGCATAGTTGGCAGTATTTCAATAATAGCTATTTTTCTTACGCTTCTGCTTCCTCAAAGATCAGAAGAATTAAGTTTTCTTCTATCGCTCTGCACACTTCACTACTCTAAGCAAACTGACAGATTATCACTCCTTAAAAAAAAACCCTGAATAATTGAGTAATACATGGAAGAGTACACAGAAGAATCACGACACAGAAGAGTTGAGTTTCTCAGCCTCACATTCACAGGTTTTCATTCGGGGTAGTAGTGAGCACCAACAATTCACATTGAAATTCTCAGGAATTTCCAATACACAGTTCCCATGTGCAGGAAGATACGCTAAAACATTTTGTTAGAATTAATTAAAACTTCAAAGTAGTCATCTTCCCAAACAACTTATTTCCTACTGAATTCACTGCAATAGGCATGTTAGATAAGATTTATACCATAAGAATTAATCCATAAATGAAAACATATAATAAAAGATCTATTTTCTGGGAAGAGTCCATAAAACAGTTCTTGTATACCTGTAAGTTCATTATTCAACAGTGAGTTCTGAGCCGCATGGAAAACCTGATAGATGTCTCGAATATTACTGTCAGCCCAACAAAAGCTTCAGGCTGTGTCTGACAAATGGTAATTTCTTCCTCCCTCCATCTCTACCATCCCAATTTCCTTCCCTCTCTTCATAAAATGCAAATCCAACCAATAACTCATTCAGCTGATTCCCAAGGCAGCAAGCGCTCCAGAGACAGAGTGAAACCTGTCAGAGTCTGATAAAGTAGCCAGGTTACCAGACAGGTAACCCATAGCTGTCAATCATACATGTGCAAATCATAAATAATTATATGCTCTGCCAAAAAAAAGATGAAGGAAGCATACCTTCAGAAGTTTTAAAACAAGAGAACTGTTAAAATCCATAAATAGAACAAAAGCGCTACAGCATATTACACAAATAACCACAAAAGAAACCAATGAAATCCCCCGCAGTGACAGCTCCTGTGCTTCAAGACACTCTGTAAGGCTCTAATTTTCCAAACTGAAAGAACAGTGACAGCTTTTAAACATAACACCAGAAACCTGCCAGATACAGCATTAGAATTAGAACTTCAGAACAAAGAAAACGCCAAAGCTCAGCGCACAAGGGAGATGCTGGGACTAGACACAAGCCTTAGTATGAATCAAAAAAACCCCAAACTTGACAAAACCCATTTCTACTATAGTATTTCTATTCAAGTCCTATGTGACGGCCAGCATGAAGCAGACTGGTGCTATCAATTAGATGAGCAGCATTATCACAAAATGCAATTACAAATGGCATCCTTATAATAATACCGAACTCCAAGTACTGTTTCACTGAAGGAGCACCCCAAAAACAGAAGGTGCCATACACAGAGGCCAGGCAGGAAGCTCAGTGGAATGCTGTCCTGCAAGAAGAACAAGGAGCCTGGAGATTCATCCATGATGGACTGGAAAGCTAAAGCCAGAAGAGACCACAGGCTTTTGAGGAGGTTTTGCTTACGCTCTTATTTAAGAGTGACTCCAAGTCAGGGCAGCCAGGCTGAAGCACAGGGTTTTACAACTGAAAGAAGACAAACACTGAAGAGTAGCCTAAACACGCTATTGGGAAACAAGTGGAAGATGCCAATGTTTAAAGCTTTATTTGGGGGATTCCAGGATTCTGTGAACATGTGGATCATCTGGAAGAGGCAGAACTACACACAGCCAACAGCTACCTGACAGAAATGACTGACAAAGGCCAGGTATGGGAAGTGACACTCAGCACAAGCGCTACAAGAAAAAAGCCCGAGATGCTGTATACAGACACAGTCAGGGAAAACAAACTTTGCACGGGTCTTCGGAAGTTCCTCATAGGACACCACCTCATTCCCACTGCCACAGAAGATTTGTGTTTAGTTTGGAAGCAAACGCCCTGGTCCACAGGGCAGCACTCTACTTACTGAGCCGACCCACACAGATCGTCTCGCATTCTGATTTCACATCCTCCCCCTCCTGTACCGACAGTCTGGCAGGCAAAGCTTTATCGCTCAGACGAGCCTTCCAGCTTAAAGTGTTTCAAGGATTTGCAAAACAGGCTCCCCTCCTAAATACCTGGTTGTGAAAGTTTAAGCAACGAGGTATACACTTCGTGACAATCACGTTCCTGCCCAATAACAAAGTGAGCCACATGGAAGTTCTTGCAGTGAATAAGGAGTGGATATCCAGCTGTGGCCAGAGGCAATTTTTCTACCGTTGCAATATGGTGATGCAGAATCTGAAAAACAGGAAACAAACAACATTCTTCAGAACCCACTGGTAAGGTTGCGAACAGTACAAGCAGATATTAAAGTTTTTTCAGTACTATCAGCTATATGCTTACTGCATCTAACTAGCAGCAGAAAATTAGTTTATTTGCAATATTCATCAAACAAACATAATAAACATCCAGACTGTGTACCTAAAGGCTAGGTAATTAAGAGCAAGACTGAAAAAATACACATGTAGATAAATTATTTTTAGACACTGACGTGCAGCTCAGTTTACCTGGTTCATTTTGCTTTCCCTCCACCCCCATATGCAATATATTTTGCCATTCCCACTTTACTTTAGAATTAATAAAAAAGGTTAATTTCAGTGCTAATTTTGCACTTCTAAAAGCTGTAAACTCAAGCTCGGTGGCTTGGTGCACTCAGTTTGAGATAGGAAACTAGACAAGGTTTTTTATGTTCCTGGAACTAACCATAACTCAGCGAGTGACCTCTATCAAGTCACATTACCATTGTGTTCATTTCCTTCCAAAACAGCCATTTCTGTTAAGCATTTGGTACCAAAACAGTATAAAAGACCACTACAACTCTGGAATTCATAAACCTGCTCATTTTGGATATGAGATATAAAGTAATTTTTAAACCTGTGTTCAAACAGACTCCAGGTATCACAACATACCCATGTTTCTTTTCTGGCTTCAGCAGAAGCCTCCACATAGATTAGGTGAGTAGCTGTCAGGTATAACGTCCCATTTGCTGCCTTCTTATTTGTATAGCGATCTAGTAATTTCACATTTTCAACCTGCAAGATAAAAAGAGTACGAAAAACTGAATTTAACTTTGATCAAGGAAATATCTAAGCACCTGTTGAATCAATCATTTAACTTCTAATACACAACTCAGGAAGTAAGACAGAAAAATCAGAATTAAAGTCTCCCCTGCATCCTGTAAATTCTAATTATTTCTTCAGTAATCAAAGCCAAAAAGGTTAAGCAAACAGCCAAGGTTTAGCACCAGTGCGAATAACAGGATTACTGGATTTGTAGCCAAGATGATCAGAGTTTATTACTGTGCAAGGTTGCAGAAATAAGACAAAGAACTGCAAAAGAAGAGACTGTCCATGTTCAGTATATGATCAAAGTATCGCTCTGAAAGAAACCACCCTCTCCAGTCTGACTTCCAACTGCTCAGTCACTATAAAAAAGTATTAGTAGCTACTTCTTGTAACACACTTTCTAGCCATGTAAGCACATTTCATAAAATGCACTAAGCTAATTAATATTTTTAAATATTTAAAAATATCAGCACAGACATAAAATATTAATGTTAAAGTATTTTACATTATTTGATTGATTTTCTCCTGGCCCATTTGCTTCTTAACGAACGCAGATGGAATATTTCTTTCATCAATAAGCAAAAATAATGGAAAAGAAAAATAACTGGAAGGACAATGAAGACAAACGGCTTAACAGTATAAGATAAATTACTTCTGGGTATTGAACATGCAAGCTTCCTTTCAGTCACTGGTCTGAGATAAAACATGGAAAATATCAGCAGAGAGACCTGAAGAGCAGAGGTCTCGGCTGTACATCTTCCTAGAATGTCCTGTTTTTCAGCACATGTAATTATTATCCCTAATATTGCCCTTTATTCAGGGCACTAGAGACAAGCAGGTCCAGCAAAGCACCTGAGGCAAGACTAAAACAAAACAAAACACAGCAACCTTCATGGTAATAAAAACAAATAAATTAATAAACAAACAAACAGCTGGACAGACAGCTGCCTGAAGCAAATACAATTTTTTTCCGCTGTCACGAGTACAGCCCAGAGCTCCTCTTTCACTTCACCTGAAAAAGCCCATTTTGATTCACTTTTTTCGGACTGGGGGTGTGCGTGTCTCTCTCCACACTTTGATACAAACGAAGTTTACACGAATCATACCCAAAAGGCTCTTTGATCAGGACCCTTACTAAAAAATTCCTTTCCCACAAGGCGATACAGTAAGAAACACCTAAACACCACCTCAAATAGCTTTAAGCCTTCCAGACTTATCCGTGACCTGCCTGAGAAGCGCAAAGGACCTCCACGGATACGCGTGCCTTGAGGGAAAGCAAAGATAGCTCGTTTGCTGAAATTAATCACGACCTTAAAATAAATTTTAAATAGAAAAAAAAAAAAAAAAGTGGGGGGGAGTAGGGAGTTCTTGAGAAACGCAGGGCCCGGCCGAGGCGGGCCACCCCCAGAGGGGCTTCACCTCAGGTACCCCGCGCGAAGGCCCCGGCGTAGGGCGGTGAACGGAGCCCCGCGCCCCAGCCCGCCACC
>NW_009647673.1:40569-62539 GCF_000708025.1 Charadrius vociferus
TCCCATGTCTCCAGACCTGCTCCCTTCTGGGTGCGGGTGTACACAACACTCTTGGGGAGATATTTCAGGAAAAAAAATCCACTTTTTTTCCTCATTAAGTAAGGCTATCAGCGTTGCCCTCAACGGGTGGCAGGCTAACAGCGTTCCTCCCCTTGGGAAAGGGGGTTGGGGACACATTTGAGGATGTTAGTGCAGGCACTTAACAGAACTAATAATACCATTTTTATCTGGTTTTGTGTATATTTTAATTTCAAAGCTGTCTCATGGATACCCGAGCTGGCTCCTGAAGGGCTGCTGTAATTACTATTCACCTGCTGCTGCTTCTGCAATGAATATTCACAATGTCTCATAAAACCCAGGGGCAGCTGAGCTTCCCCAGGTGTTTGCCGCAATGCAAACCCTTAATTTGCTCAGAAATTTACTTCAGGAGGATGACCTTGTATCAAGCCTGAGCATTGAAAGGTTTTTAATTGTTAGATAATGTGCGATATTACTGTAACGTGCTGGTGCAAGTGTTTGTTACAGATCCCTGCAAGAAAGGCGCTTGGACTCTGAGGCATTGATTAAAATACTATTTATTAGAGATAACAAAGAAGGAGAGAGGGGCTGGCAGAGATATCCCTTCAGCTGATGGCAAAGGCAAGCTGCAGGGGGTCAGGCAGACCCCTTGCCATGGCAGGCTGCACGGATCCCATCCTTAAGGCTGTTCAAGGATGCTCTGAGAAGTAAGCAACTCTATTAATTTCTACCACTGCTATCAAACCGTGCTGCTTCACTTCAAGATAAGAGGAGACACACAGCTGGTGAAATTGCCGGCTGCTGAGCAGCACCCGCCCGCAGGCTTCTCCACCACAATTAGTGTGGGCAGCGCTCGTTAGTTAGGGATGCGGATTTGTGCTGTGCATCAATACAAAGTCTTTTGTTTTTTTCTTTCTTTCCTGGTAGCTTCTCCTGGGGTTTGCAGAAGGATGATGATAATTGACAACGTAAATAATAAACTGGGTGGGGATCACTGAAGGGGACCCTATGGCGCTACACAACGTACATGTGTAATAGCAACACTTCTTCCTCCTCTTCCCAAAGGAAACTTCATACACAGAAGGCAAGAAATAAAAAATGAGGGAAGAAATAAGCATGTTGGGATGAGGAGTAGAAGACATGGAGTAATAGATACATTTCTCAGAGCCAGACACTGTCACCCTCACAGCTTACTCCCAAACTCATTATTATGCCACAGAGATCAGTTTTGAGCAGGAATCCACAGGACTAAAGGGTGCCGACTTCTTCCAGGGAGTGTTTCTCAAGTGGTGGATGGAGCCATGGTCGAAGTACAAAGCAGAGCTGGGCTGCTGAGGCTGGCAAATGCTCACAGTGGAGAAACATATTGATTCAGCTTAATTTGTGAGAAATTTGAAAGAAAAGGCAATTCTAACTCCCCTTTATCATAGGTACGCTGTAAAGAGGGGAGATGCTGTCTAAAACAGAACCCGCTCTCTCTCATCTGATGCAGCAGCAGGTTCGATGTACCTTATTGGACCCTTCAGGTCTGTGTCTACATCTTCTACCAGAAATCTGCGTTTCCTGAGCCTGAGGAGGTGAAGCAAAGGAAGTTACCATCAACAGAAAGCAGCTAACAGAGAATCAGGCCGCAGAGTTGAGCTTAGCAAATAAATTTAGAGTGTATTTGGGGAGCAGAGTGAAATCATAAAAAAGGATCTTACAACCACCCAGATCGATGATGAATAGGATTTTAAAAGAGGCTGTTTCACCTGTCCTCCAGCTGCTTTTGTTCTGTGTAGCTCTGCTTTCTTGTTTTCAAAGGTGATACTGAGAAAATCAGACTCTTTGCTATGAACGGTTGAACTGCGTTTCCTGCAATTAATTGGAGCTGTAACCAGCTGGAATGCTTTTAAAAAAATCAAACTCCACTGCATTAGCTCCACCAGAGCATTCGCTCCATAGTAAGAAATAACATGGCTGCTGTGGTAAACTGGAGGCAGAACAGGGAAAGAAACAGCTGGATTTTCCAGGTACCAGGGAAGTACTTTTAAAAGATGCGGTGGAGTCATCAGTAACTCCTGCTTCCGATGGAGCCGTTGTGTTGAAGTGGAACAAAAAGGACACATCGCTGTAAGGCAGCACATTCCCTTGAAGGGCTGCAGCATCCCAGCTGAGCAAAATGCATTCTTGAAGGCCTCTCCTTTATGATGTTGGTTGTAAATACATCCATACAGCTCACAGCAGCGCTGTTTGCTGCCGAGGTGCTTCAGCTGTGTCCTGATCCAGGCAGAGCCCCACCAAACATTAGTACATTGCGTCTGGCACTGGTGGACTCTGGAGTCACATCCAAAGAGATCAGCCCTGCACCCATTAGAAGAGTGGCTTCGGTGAATTTTTTTTTTTGGATAGAGGCTTTTGAATGTCCTCCACTGGATCACGAGGGGCACTCAGTGTGTTAAAACCGCATTTGATGGATGAAGAAAACTGACACAGAGCAGCGAGTGTCTTGTGCAAAGCCACCAAGACAATGTCACAGCCTTGACTGAACCTAAGTACAGCTCACAGCATCTTCACACTACAGATTTTTTCCTGTCATTTTAAGTCACATTTATTACAGAAATCCCCCTGTAGTACAGGAACCTGTAATTCTTTTGATCTTGCTCAGAGTTCCTCACATGGACGTTGATTCTGCCATTCATAGGGAGGCCACCGTCAGACTTGCTTTCAGTGGTGCTACCCCCAGACATCGAATTGGTGAGGTTACTGAAGGCTTTCTAAAATTGTTTTGCAATCTAGAGGACCAGTTTGAAGATCTTCAGTTTGCAGGGAAAGGTAAGCTAAATTGTAGATATGGTGTGTCCCACACCAAGCGATTCCTGTAATCGCAGTTTTATTAGTCACTCACCATTTAGGAAGTGTTTAGCAGGCAGCTAAAGTCTACCACGATAAATTGCTATCAAAAAAACCCCAGTGAAATCTTGTGTAATGCAGATGAAAAAAGACATTTTGTCTGGGAAACATTTGAGAAAAAAGCAATTTATTGTGCCATTTTTACTGATTGAAGGATGGGAAGGGGCATTACTAGACACCCACACCACTAAGCTCCTGGGATACGAATGCCAAAGGGGCTGTTGAAAAGGGAGCCTCGTTTACAAGTGTTATAAAAAAGACTGGTGCCAAAGATACATGGAGGTGGTGGGTTTAGATGCAATTCAATAACCAGTTCCAGTCAGTATGCGTGCAGTCCTGCCCAGATGCTGGATTCTGTTATTTTGTCAGCAGACAGCATAATGTATGTGCACGGCCAAGCTGGTGCACTGATGCTAGGGTCAGTTGAATGAGACCAAGCATGAATTTGGCCTTCAGAGTTTGTTTTCCTCACTTTAATGATACTCAAGAAATAGCTGTCTCAAGAAATAGCCTTAGGGAGCGCATATTTTGCCCATATTTTAGAATTTTGACTGTCACAAATAGATTCTGAAGTATCTTCCCAGAGAAGAAAAATTTAAAAGTAGCTTAATTCAGGGAATATGAGGCTGCTGAGAAGCATGAACGCAGAACCGGGTATGGGCTCCGGCAAACTTTACTTTAACCCTTGGAACTCTCCTTATTCTAAAGGGCCTTTCAGTGGAAATTTTTTTAAAGTGAGTTTAGATATCATGAGGTGGTGTCAGGGTCCTAATGTGACGAGTTGCAGAATCATTATAATTACAGCTGCTGCTAAGAGACCCAATACTATGCAGCTAATGAGTTTCCTCTGAAGGTTTGGAAAATACTTCATGGAAAATATCTGTACCATTTCTTACACCTTCTTCTCCTGACATCCCCTGGACAGCGATGATCTTCTTAGTGCCGTGCCTCTGGGTCAAGCGCAGTGGTTCTGAACACCTGGTTGCTGATGCCGTACTGCAGTTATGCCTTCCACGTCATTGGCCATCAAGAGATGTGCTTGACAAAACACAGCTAGTTCATCCCTTGTACTACCAAAGGAGTCGCAGGACCAGCACAACGTGCTGCTTCTGAGATGATACTGCTAAAGTAATTAAAAAATCCAGTCTGGCCCCTGATCTCCCCTTCAAAAGGTTTTTACACTGCAGAAGAGGTTGTGACTACAAACAGGCACCAAACAATCTGCATGCAGGGACCATCCCTCTCCTCCCCGAAATTCAGTACAATCAAATGGAGCAACTCAGGTGTCCCTGGTATTTTTAGACTCCCCAGTGGTGTTGCTGTGCTTTAGATGAATAATCTGCTAGCCGTGCTGTGATGGGGCTGTGGGACAGCACCTCCAACCTGCTTAGAGTCAGAAGGTTTTTACTTAATTAAAGCATCACTTGCAGAGATGGAAAATCACTGAGGAGATGTGAGGTAAGGAAATATTCAGTAGAGTGTTGTAGGGTTGTATTTTTTTCCTTTGCAGTTGCTGTGGCTAGATGTTTTTAATGGAAAGAAAACAAAATGTCATCATAACAACTCTGATGAAATCGCCTGACACTTAGGTCCACTTCCAGCAGAGTTTAGGAAGGTAACTGATGAACACATAGCTTCATCTGGTTTGCTGTTCCTGGAACTGAACTGAATACTTTCATAACAAATAGTTCATACAGTGAAGTTTCTTCTCTTTTCTAGGGAATAGCTAGGAGCAGGTTGTGATGTTTGTCAGATGCATTCGTTTGTGGGTTGTGGTTTTGTTTTTTTTTTCAGAATTATTCTACAAGATTCTTCTTGCTTATTGCCTTGCAATTTGAGCTGCACTTCTTGGTTTTTAATGCTGTTATCATTGAGTGGCATTGTTTCTACCCCCTGAATAGAAACACTCTCCCTGAACATCACAAGGCACGGTCATAGAAAATTTACTTGCTGCCTGAACTTGAGAAAACAGATACAAATCTTATTTTTGCAAAGAGATGGGTTACTGAGAACTCACTTGCATGAACATTCATGGAATGGGACCGTGAGAGAAGTCTGTGCAAGGCCAAAGCAGATGTGTTTACAGTTTCAAACAAATCTCTGTAGATAATGTTTTGCAGTAAGTGTATATCTCTGTTTGTGAAGAATAAAGTCCCTCAGTCTTCAAACATCACAGATCCTGGGCTTCCCTAAGGACACAGAGATATTCTCCCTCGCCCTGCTGTCAAGTGGGCAAGTTGTTTCCTGGAACTTTTTTTTGAACAGCTTCCATTGCACACTGGGCTCCCAGTTGGATTAAAGCTCTGCATGAATGAATCAATGACAGAGCTGGGAATGGCTGTCTTCCCCTTGGCATTGCGCTGGGTTAGCCGAGGGCTGAATTTGGCTGTCAGTCTTGCTACATCTGGAAACAGGTAGGGGCACTGAGACCTCTTATACAATAGAAAAAAAAAAGAGATCATCCTGAATTAGATCCAAAGCAGAGCAGGAGGACATATAAGGATCTGACGGGTAAGGACTATAAGGATCTGATGGGTACTCTTCCTCCAATGTAAGACATGATCTAACAAAATACAAGTGCTGTAGTGCATTAAAATACGTATGGCAGAGAGACTGAATATTCTTTGCAATACTAACATGTTTCAGGGTCTTACACTCTTTGTTCCAGCACACAAAGCTCTGACCCAGTCAAGCTTTTTAGCGGTGGCAAATTTATTCCTAACTATTTTTCTTTGATGAAATGGAGTTGTTCTTTTTTTGAGACAGGACTCAATCCATAGTGACAAAGGGCGGATTATCTGCCTCTCAGCAAGCTATTGAAACCTATCAGAGTGAATTCGGATGTGGGTTTAGGAAAGCTATTGAAAACATGCCAGGAACTGTATAATACAGGGAAGGAGGGCAGGAATGGTACTTAAATGCAGTGTGCTATTAGGATGTCGGCAGCATCTGGAGAACTGAGATGGTTTTTGGCAAATGACAGAAAGGGATGTAATTCAGGACTGGAGCCAAACTCAAGCTTTACTCGGCTGCAGACAGAATCTCCTCTGGGGTTTTCCCCTGCCATACTTAGAAAATTGTTTTTTCCCATTTGTAATGAAGCTCAAATTTCAGTATCTACGCAAGTACTATGTAGGCAGTATCTTTTTAGTGAGAAAATTAGCTAGACCTTTTCCTGAGGTCCAGCTTTTATTCAAGGGTAAACAGAGGGGCTTTTGGAGATAGTTTCTTGTTAGAGATCAAATTAAGGAGGGATGTCCCTAGGGCTTGCAGTGGAAAAAAATACTTTAAGGTTCTTCTGTGCTGTCTCTCCTTGAGCCTCCTTCTGTATGTTGTGCGTATCTGTAGATTTGACTCTCTTGTTTAATTACAGTTTTAATCATCTTACTCATGCTTCATTTCCCACTGTAAATAAAAAGAATTTTAGGCTGCACTTTGCTTTTTTCTTCCAAGTGGCTGCATAAATTTGCCCTTTTTAAAAAAGTGACTGATTATTTTATTGTGAAATCATGTGCTCATCTAGTCAACATTACTGAGTTGAGTCATCCCATTGTCGGGGAAAGCACCCTAGGGAACAAAGATGAACAATTGCAGGTTATTTGTCAGCAGCGGTGTGTGGAGTGCTTAAACTCATGGGGTGATAGCAAATGACAGCAAGATGACTTTGTACTTACACATTCAAAATGTAATATAGTCTGGTGAAATCTTTGGTGGTTTTATGTATAGGGACAATGGCAAACTTCAAGGGAAGGCAAACTGAATATATATGTTTTTCCTTCTGTCCCTAAGGACAACCAACTCATACCTTCTTCCAGTGGGGCTCCCCGATCTTTCCGAAGTCAGTTGCCCATAACCCATGTTTGCCTGTTGCGGTGTGCACTGGCTCTAAGTTGCAGTCTGCTTTGTTAGGTTACATTTCCAAGGAGTATCATCCCAGAACTTCCATGCCATCTCTGTTCACTGCTGACGGGGTCAAAATGGCTTCCAGAAATAAGCTGGAAAAATATTGGAGAATGGTGAAGGGGTAGGGAGAGAAATAATGATCTTAGCAAGAGCAGTTTCTCCAGCACTAAGCATGACAATGACTTCAGTCCTCTCTCCGCTCTCTGCTGTCCTTAGCCTAGTTCTGCCTGAGAATTTGCAAACACCAGTACCAGCCCATGAAGGGTAGTCCAGCCCTAGAGGAATCCTCCCATTCATCCATCCATACCAGTTACCACCGCACTGGTTTCATGTGGCCTGGCCAGTTGTGTTCCAGTAGTCCCAGCCCCATGTGAATGGATTGGCTGGGTCTATCCTTGTGCACCCCACACCCACAGGGACCCTTAAGGCCAAGCACATAGCTCTGTAGTGTGCTGTATTCAGGGCTGTCTTGGTGGTGGTGGTGTTAAAGAAAGCAATCTTAATTTGGGGGCTGGTGCAGGGAATAGAGTCTCTTCAAAGTCAGCTCTTTACCTTAGGTCTCACAAGATTGCTTTAACCGCAGAGCAATGGAAGAAGCGGTGAAGAATGGTGCACCCCATTCATCTCTTGATGAGCCTGTTGGGCAATACTGTCCAATGACAAAGTCCTGCCTAGTGCCGACTGAACATCTATTAAACCTATGTGTTCATGTGGGTAGATGAAGCATGAATGTTTCTCTACAGTGAACTGGAAAAATAATATGTGGTCGTCTAATAAAGTACTTCAAGGACCCTCTAAAAGCCAACTTGACAGAGGGCAATTTGTCCAGCAACTCTTTGCGGTCTTAGCTACCAAGAAGTAGTGACAAAGTCCATAATGTGAAGAAGCACAGGCATCTTTCATGCCCTTGGACAAAATACCCATACAAGGTGAAGAAAACAGCACCCAGCTGGCTCACACTTGTAGTGTCACTGGCAACTGTAGAAAAAGTGTTTAGCAGATACAGGTCTGTACTGTTATTTGCAAACCTCTCTCATTTACTCATGGTCTGGCACTATTGCCCTCAACTCAAGATGACAGATCAGTTTGAAAAGCCCATTGCATTACCCACCCACAAGCAGAACCTTGTTGCCCCTGGATAATGTCATTCCGGTTCATAAGAACTGGTTCATGCCTATATTGTCAGAGAACAAACACTTGCTAACGACTCCCATTTCTCACTTTTCCCACACTTTACTATGAAATCTCAGAAGGGAAACACAATAGATAACCAGATAGTTCCACTTTGGCAACTTTGGCACACGTCTCCCACTATTCGTAGAATCATAGATTCGTCTAGGTTGGAAGGGACTTTGAAGATCATCAAGTCCAACCATCAACCTAACACTGCCAAACCACCACTAACCCATGTCCCTAACCACCACGTCTACCCGTCTTTTAAATACTTTTAATATTGACCATGCCCTTACTGAGCCAGCCTTTTTGGAACAGGCAGGAGTGTTGGTAACTTCCTATGGTAAAAGCTTCGGAAGAGTTAGGTGGGTGCTCACATCAGTGACTACTATGTTAGCAGCGGGATGAATGTGTAAGATTCCTGCCTAGGGAAACAGAAAATATGGAGCAAGTCACAAAAGGAAGTCCTTGTTGGGTTTGGTTTTCTATCTTAGTAAGTACATAACAGAAAATTTAGTCTTAACACTTAAAGGTAGAATTCTTCTTCTTTACACCTAATATATCTGTGCAACTACGACTTTGTCATGCTAATGGCACCATAGGCCTTCTAGAAGATGGAGACCATAATGTGGTCTATAGCAAAAAAAATACGTCTGGCTTAGAATTTAATTAGCCTTGACAGACCAGCAGCACGTACCTGACCCCACACTGCAAAGCAAATTCTTTCCATTTTTCTTTTCAGTAGAAATCTCTCCTCTTTCTTTTTTCCTCTCTTCTGCTGAAAACTGAACCCAAGGTAGATACTTTAAAGGCCACAGCAATTCAATTGCTCATCAGCAGAGCAAGCCTACGTCTAGAGCTCATATTTAGTTTTCCTAGACCACGTTAGCTTAGTCAATTCTCTACAAGGTTTAAATGAAAAACAAAAAGATGCAGCAAAGTGGAAAAAAAATGACCTTTCAGCTTAAGGATGAAGATTTTAACCGAAGAACAAAACAAAGTTGAGGAAAAATCCCATGAAGTTTCTTTTCATACGGATGAAAAGCAGTTTTTTATTTTGTTCAGATTTCAGGATCTGTATAATAACATTTGTTTCGCTTAACATTTCGAAAGCAAAGAGCTTCCCCTGAGCCAGGCCGTTGATAAGCTATTCCTAGCACGCTACAGGGTACTCTGTGCACCGTGAACTATGCCACACACATCTTTAGCGAATGTAGCTCAGGAGCCTCAGAAGAAAAAAATATGATCATTTTGGCAACAAAACTGTACTGAGTGAAGAAAAAAACCCATAAACCTTAAATCCTCTTACTAAGATGTTCAAAATCACATGTGACACTGATGGTCCTTCTGTCTTTCTTCACCAATCCCCCTTTCACAAGATCACGCATGTACAAAAGAGAGAACTAATCTGTTTGTACCTTAGCGGTGGATTTCTCATCTTTCTACTCTTTATTCACAAAACACCTTATTTCCTCACTCATAAATACTTCAATGTTCAGTACATCTCAGAGGCCAAACAGAATCTACCCCTTTATGGCTTTGGGAGCTATTTTGAAATTACCTGTTCCCAAGAAATCCCCTTGCAGGGAGAACTTAATGTTTCTCATTCCAGCAAGAAAATTCAGTCCAGTGAGAAATGATTTGGTAACATTTATAATTTGCTACCGATCACTCTGTATTTTCTAACATTAAACAAAATACTGAACAGAACTTTTAGTCCGCCCAGGCTATTTGTGTACAAGATTGCAAAAGACATTCCAAATGATCTTCCTTCCTACACTTTCTCCAGCAGTGCTTCTGCAATCTGATGGAAACATCCCAGCATGGGAATAAATAAATCTGTGTAAGAATTTATGCAGAGCTCTCATGAAACTGCAGATATTTGCCCAGCCGAGATCTTATTCGATTGTATTATTTTTTTTCCAAATGGAAGCCAGAAGTTTTTCTTTGGCCTATATAAATGCTGACCTAGTATTATCTTAGGAAAATAAGTTATCTATATATTTCAGATGTCACTCCTTCCATTGAGAGTCCATGAATGAAACTGTGTCGATGTCATTTAGATTTCTATTACCATTTCTCCTGTTGAGACTACTGATCTGGGAAATTTTGAAGTTCTTTCTCCCTTCTTAAGGTTTTTAAATTCTCAGAAAAGTTTCTGGAGTGGGCTGTATTGCTTTTCTTCTACGCAGCTTTCTGACTTATTTATAACCTCTTAAGAAAATAAAAGAATTTAGTAACCGAAGTAACCAGAGTTACCTTAGTTTCTCCTATTTCATTTGTTGGTCATGCTTCTATCTCCAGTTCTGCCATAGTTAAGGCGTTGCTTTACAGTCCGCAGGCAGACTCCAATCTCTGCATGACAGCCACACACATCCCCTCCCATCCATACGCTGGAGGCACTGCCCTGCCTTGAAGGCACACATGCATCATCCTCGTGTTCCTTCTCACCTGTGTTTTAGGACACATGGATGCCCTGATAGGAAGTCTGGGACTGCGCTGGATCCCACAGTGTGTCTGCAGCCACTCGCCATGGATGCAGCTTTCAGTAGAGGTGCCACTGGGAGCACAGAAATGAGCACACTGGGCGTGCTGGGCCTGGATGAATCTTAATTAATAATCCCACACACAAAGTTGGTGGTATGGGCTCTGACAGCAATGAACCTGTCTGTGGCACGTCCCAGAGGTGAAAACTCCGAGCTTCTCAACTTGCAGGCTCAGGCAGACCGTCCTGTGTTATTTCCATCTTGATCACGTTTTTAAGATCTTCGGTTTTAATTTTATGGGAGCAAAAAAAAATTAAATTTGGGATGTTAATGTTAATCACATGCCTCCAGGATCTGGAGCACGAGGTGTGTAGTCTTTACAAGTTCAGGTGACTGTGGTGGTACTTAGTGCATGGTCTGGCTGCTGCCACACAGCCATAATGGAAAGGTGTTTGTGTTATCCCAGCGGCCACAGCCACCTCCACCCACTTCTGCTTCGCTCCCCAGTTTGGGCAGGTGTGGCACAGCCCCCTCGGCTGCCACTCCTGGCTATGCAGAGGGCCATAGTGTCAGCATCCAATCTTCTGAATTCTGTGCTGTGTTCCCTGTTAATTTACTGTGCATGTAAGGCATTCAGTCTCTCTATCAGTCATTCTGCTTGTAAAATAGAGTAACGGGGGAAAAAAAGATTGGAAGGCACCTCTGGAGGTCCTCTAGTCCAACCTCCTGCTTGAGGGAAGACTAACTTCAATTAAGGTAAGTATAATAATTACCTACATTAGAAAGTCTGGGGAGATGCAAGAGGAAGGTAAGTTTACATAAGATTAGCCTTGCTGGTGAACCTTGGAATCGTAAAGCTGATATTCCCTTTAGGAATTCTATTATTTCCATTAGTGTCTATAATTTCTTACTCTCCTTGTACTCTCCTATTATATCTTTATTTTCTAATAAGTACATTTGTGGATTTTATCTGTTGATTGCTTTTGGCTATAAGACCTCAAACCAGAGCAATTTAGAGACAGAGAGAAAGAACGTCGGTTCTTAAAAAAATGATATAGCAATACATCGGTGTGTTACAGTGACAGTTTAATATGCATGATCAGTATGAAGCTGAGCTGCCGCCCTTTCTATAAGGCCATTAGCTATGCTTCCGCAGAGAGTATCAGGTTGGACAACACTGGGTTTACCAATAACTAAGATTATATTGCAATTTGGAAGTCAATAAACATAGCTGTTGTCTTGGCTGCTGATATTCTGACAACCAGTAATTTTTCTCAGTCCCTGTGCATCTCAAACTTTATCTATCATACTTTGGATTACTAGCAGAGCACTAGGCAACGTGCCATAGGAAACAGTTGTGTGCTGGAGGGATGTTCTACCAGATCCCTTTTGTTTGAGGTTAGTTGGATTTTATGATGATTTTCTTTTCTTGAACCACCTCTCCTCTGCTATGGCCAAGAAGGGATGGGCATAGAGGATCAGCTTCCTGATCCTGGGCTAGCCACAGCTCCAGAGGTTGCTGGAGTTATTTCAGGCTATCAAAGGTTACTGGAGATATTTCAGTTACCTGCAAGGGGTGCCAGCACCCAGTAAAGTGCCAGCCACACACCAACAGCTGGAAGTAGAATAGGAGCCACTCTATCACCTCTAAAATGGATGGGATGTCTTTCTGCACCTTGCTTCTCTGACTTCAGGGTCATACAGTGAGAATAAAGATAATTATTGAGGTCCACCCCGCGTTTCTGTTGTGAGACAAATTATCAATTGTGTGTTTCAATGAGTAAAACTAAAAGCCTCAAGTTCAGTTTAACCAACTGAATTGAAAGAGAAATTGTCAGAGTGGAGGTTTTACACACGTGCTGTTCGCGTCAGAAATGCCATCAGTGTTTTTTAGTACTGTGTTCAGAACATGCTCTGTGTCAGAGACAGGGCGCAAGCTGCCCACACACAGTTCTGCAAACTCAACCCTGACTTGCAACAGCCCTTATTTCAGTCTCGAGGCTCAACAGTGCGCTGCAGTCCTGACCTAACATGTCTTCAGCCCTTTCTGGCAACATCCCCTTCTGGGGAGTGTGCCAATCACACCGATTCGTTCCATTCGGTGGCACTTCTGCATTTGGGAAAATGTCACCCAGCTGAGATTTAAAAATTAATTCACATGTAACATATGCCTCACTTGAACAGCTGAAGACCAGTTCTTTAGTCTTACAATTCCACTTGTCTCTGCCATGTCTTCCCCTTCCTGTCCCACCAGATTGTCTATACAGGTTATTTCTGCCTAACGTTACAGCAGAGCTTATGAATTTCTTACAATACCAAAGTGAAACTCTGCTGTGAAAAGTGACTCTGTAAAATAAACAGACAAATAAAATCTCATCCTAGAGTTCCATCTTCATTAAGTGTCAGTAAGTCCATATCACACTTGCTGAGGTCAAGGGGTGGGCTCACCCCACTGCTATTTCTGACACTCAGCCCAGGAACTAATAATTAATGAAGATATGCAGGCCAAATAGTGCCCTTTATTTCAAGTGTGCAACCTTGTTACTTTCAGTGGAACTCCGATAACATGATCGATGACTAGATCTGAAAACAAGGGAATTGCACTGCTGGTTTTGCAATTGAAATTCATGTAATACGTATGTTGGTATCATGCAAGACTAAACAGGCTCCAGCTTGGTGTTGCCTAGCTTTGTTCTTTCTAGATGGCTAACAGGAGAAAAAGGTAGTAAAATTTGCCGTTGCTGGTAATGGGACAGGTGAACACATATGGCAAATGGGGGAAAAAAAAAAAAAAGGGGAGCTATTTTTATCTTCTCTGTCAAAGAAATAAAAGATTTTAGACCAAACCTTCAGCTGACGATTAATCAAGTTGAAAAGCTTTATTTCAGGTGGGGAACTGGCCTTTAAATTCCCTTGGTTGCAATAGGGGATCTTGAAAAAGGCCTTAGAAGACTCTTAATGTGAATGTTGGTTAAGAATACAAAGAGATGCTTTAGTGTGACCCAGAGCTGCAAGCGAGCTGCGCATTCTGAAAATACTATGGGTCCACCACTTCCCTTCTCAGCATCTCCCAGCAAGGGTGCAGCCGGCAGCTGGAACAAAATGGGGCTGTTTCTCTCGAAGTACCTTTGTGCCTGCGCTGGGGCTTTGTGGCCAGCTCTTCTGAAGTCTGCCAACATACAATATCTCTCTGTCAAGGACGGGAGCTAAAAGTAAATGCAAATTTTATCAGCTGTGTGTATTCTGCTCTTTCGTTGGGATACCTGGGGAGTACAGGGGTCTCTGCGATCCTGTGAGGGGTGGCCAAGGCCGGTGGTTTCTCAGTCACCGGCACCCTCTGGTGGAAGAGAACACGGGGAGGACTTTATTGCTCAGACACAAGCTCAGAGGTGTATTCTTTGAGAGGAGAGGCGCATCTCTTCAGGCTTCTGCCATGGTGTTGCTGGTCTGTCCACTGAAGTGCCAAGCCACCTGTCCTGCGTACCTTGATGTTGTGCTGCGTTGTGTCCTGGGAGAGAGAAAGAAGCTTACTAGTTCTGTAAACCAAACAAGGTCTAATATCTCCTCAGAGTATGCAAAAGCTTTATCCGTTATGGTGGCAATTGATGCACGCTCATTCAGGGTGAAAACAGATACCTGCCTAAGAGAGGTCTTCTGCAAGGCTTGATGTTCCAGAAAGCCACAGTAATCTCTAGCATTGGTTGCTGGCTCAGGGAGAAGGAGATTTCCATCATGAGTTCATCATGAGCTTGCCATGTTCTTTCCCCCCCTGGCAGCACTTCATTCATCGTCGTCCCTAACACCAAGAAGAGAGCTCTGCAGAGATCTCTGTGCAGGTCTCCATGTTTCCCTTCTTTCCCTTATTGTGCGGTGAAACCCCAGCAATGGTATTGCCATTTGAGGAGCACGTTGTGGGCAATGAGGAGTTGGGAGCAGAGCCAGAGCATGGGACTCTCCCTGACCAAGTGCTAAAATTACTGAACAAGCATCCTGCGAGGGTGGATGACAAGTAGTTTTCAGAGTTGGGGGGTGACTGGAAGTTACTGGTAGAAGGCACTGAAGAGATATTCAGCCAAGCGCGTCACCAGCTCAAGCCAAAGGGACGGGTAAGGCGAGCCCCAGCTTACCACACTCGGGAGCACACGCTGTCTGGGTTTGAGGTCTAAACCACAACACACACTTAGCGTGGCACTTGGCTGACAACTGGCAACCGTATAAACCTTTGCTGAGGTGGCTGCTATACCCGGGGCTGTGACTGAGGGGTGATATGGGACTGGAACAGTTATGCCAGCGAAACTACGACGTGAATGGGCGTATTCTGGTTTTTATTAGTTCGTTTGGGGCAAAAGGATCAGCAATGAGATATCTTAGGGAAAGTGCAGTTTTGTAACCCGCAACCAGTTCTTAGTGCTGAGAGTATTCCTTGAGGGAACAGATGAGCCACTGTAGATCTGCCTGAACTAACCCTTCAGGACAGACACCTCTCAGATGGCTGGAAAATGAAGGGCAACAGCCCAGAATACAGGCTAAACTTCAAAGCCACGCTTTCCATTGCTACCCTTTTTTTGCTCACCGAATATTTTGCATTATATCTGAGATCAGTCAGGAAGAAGAGAAAGACTTTGAGCAGGAGACTAAAGTAACATATGACAGAACTGTTCGATGTTTTAATGTCTGGGGGATTTAGTCCCTTATCTCTGATGCCAGCTGGGGAGAATGAAAGACTTCCCTTGGCATTAGATGAAAATTAAAACATCACTTATAAGAAGTAATGGTCAAGCTGAAAGAGGTTCAGAGGTTCACCTTGAGGTTTGGCTTTGATTAAGAATCCAGAAATACCAATGCCTCTCTAAATGATCTGAACCTCTTGTTAATGAACGGGGCAGGAGGACACCCTGTTTCTCCAGCATTTGCTGTTGTTCCCTGGGCATAGCAGGATAGCAAAATGTCGCTGCTTTGCTTCCTTTTCTACTCAGAAATCATTCAGAGAGGTTCTTATTTTAATGGCCATGGAGCAGAAAAGTAAAATAGTAAAAATACTAAGTGAACTGAACTTCTCCAAATTTCTAGAAAGGCTTGGGTTCTGTGAGGGCAACAGTTTGGTTTACCGTTTATCTTCTTCAAATATTTCCCCTTGCCTAAATTCCAAGTGAACAGTTTTACTGTACATGCCAGTGCTTGCGGTTCAGTGCACTTCGCAGCTGCCTTCCCTCCCTGCTCTGTCTGCGTCGTGCAGAACTCACTGGTTTGTGTTCACATGGGTGTTGTCAGGACATTTTAGACCTCTAGGGCCAAATCCAGCCCGTGGGTAACTTTTAAGGGAAAATAAGAGAATGGCCTCCGAAAAAGATTTGTTCCCTTTTCTATCGCCTGTTTCTGTATCCTGTTGAGTTCTGCTTTTATTACAGTCTGCATGGCAGAGCTGTAATTTGAAACTGAAGCAAAAAACAATATTCAGCTTCACAGGGTTTGCTGTACATTGATCTGTGAGAAACCCGGCCAAATAGCCGGGAGGTTAGGAGGGTCTGCAGCCCGTGCTCACCAGCATTACCTCCGGGGTCTTCCCTTGTTCCTCAAGGCACCGTTTCATGGTTTACAATCTGAGACATCCACACCGGTTATTGCAGACTGCCCCTGTGGTATGGCGTGATGAATCTTGCCAGTGCAATCACACACACACAAGAAAAAGGGATTAAAATGAGGGATTCTGACAGGTGGTCCCCAAACCACAAGCCAGCGAAGATAAAGCCAATTCCACAGTGAATGTATGAGTGGCACATGGTCTGCCAGCAAATTCAAAGCAGCGATAAGTGACTGATGGCATATAAGGTTTCTCTCAAGTGTCAGAGCAATTGCAGAACTGCCAAGCAGATCACAACTTGTGTCTGCAGAATGTAAGAAAGTGTCAGGAGAGACAATCACAAGAGACATCAAAGTAATTTCAAGAAAGAAACAAGCAGAAACCAGAAAGCAGTATGAAGACTTGTACCAAGAAACAGAAGAATGACTCTTGCAATGGACATCTAAATAGCTGCTTAATTTAACCCCCAATACAGTCTAAGTAGAGCACTGGGACTGACCTGCTCTAGGGCAGTCATCATGCACCTCAACTGTCTTCTGAAAACCCTCAGGTGCCATGGTGTTTTTGAAAGGACTGTCTCTTTGCTGGTTTGCATATTTTCTCTGTGTCTGTCCTCCTTTCTCTGGGACTGACTGAAATCTGGAACTTAGAGCTATTGGGTCCCAAACCTCCATTTACTACATTGCCTTGCTCCTGTAGAAATTTTAAAAAGGAAATCGATTTAGAAAGGAGTCTACCTTAGCCCATCTTCTTTTCTTAATATAACTGGGAAGGATGTGTTCCTGCATGAAATTATCTAGTAATTTTCTTGACTTTATTTTCAGTGTTTCAAGTGTTCTTAGGAGAAGCACTGCCAGACTTTCATATAAGTAACATATTGTTACGATTATCACCTTGATAAATATAACCCTATTCTGTCTGCTTAGCCCTCTCTTTGAGTCTTCTCTGCTGACTCCTTATTCTCTTTCCTATCAAGCATAAGTTTCCTTTCTCATTTTCAGCATCTTCGCAGCCTTTTCCTCAACTGGTTTCCAAAATCTTCATGACTAGTCTTCACCTTTTCTCTCAATCGCTATGAAAATGTTCGTTCCAATTCCCTACTAGCCCATAGAAAGCCTCCAGCTTGTTAAAACTTGTTAAAACGCAATGGTTTTTTTGCACTTTCCATTGTCCTGTTTGAGACAAGGTCTTTGGAACTAAATGCTCACAAAGCTAGCTCCTCCTCAAAGGCGTGTTCTGATTGTGGCTCACAAGGAAGCTGACCTCACTGCCGATTCGCAGTCCCACCGTCTCCTCAGTCAGAATGTCTCACATGAAGACTATTAGCAACTTAGGGAAGAATCATAGAATAGAATGGTTTAGGTTGGAAGGGACAGTAATTATAGTAGTAATTCAAATCATAGAATCATAGAATGGTTTGGGTTGGAAGGGACCTTAAAGACCATCTCATTCCACCCCCTGCCCTGGGCAGGGCCACCTCCCCCCAGCCCAGGTTGCTCCAAGCCCCGTCCAACCTGGCCTTGAACACCTCCAGGGATGGGGCAGCCACAGCTTCTCGGGGCAACCTGCCCCAGGGGATCACCGCCCGCACAGGGAAACATTTCTTCCTGATATCTCATCTCCCCTCTTCCAGTTTGAAGCCATTCCCCCTCATCCTATCCCTCCATGCCCTTGTAAAGAGTCCCTCCCCAGCTCTCCTGGAGCCCCTTTAGGGTCTGGAAGGCTGAAATAAGGTCTCCCTGGAGCCGTCTCTTCCCCAGGCTGAACCCCTCCAACTCTCCCAGCCTGTCCTCCCAGCAGAGGGGCTCCAGTCCTCCCAGCATCTCCGGGGCCTCCTCTGGCCCCGCTCCAACAGGTCCTTCTGATGTTGGGGGCTCCAGAGCTGGAGGCAGTACTCCAGGTGGGGTCTCACCAGAGCAGAGCAGAGGGGCAGAATCCCCTCCCTCGCCCTGCTGGCCACACTTGTGATGCAGCCCAGGATATCATTGGCCTTCTGGGCTGCAGTCGCACATTGCCGGCTCATGTTGAGCTTCTCGTCTATCAGCACCCCCAGGTCCTCCTCCTCAGGGCTGCTCTCGATCCATTCTCCACCCAGCCTCTGTTTGTGCCTGGGATTGCCCCAACCCAGATGTAGGGCTCTAAGAAGCTATTTCCCTGTTATTTTATACAGCACCTTGCACAGTTTCCTTGACTGACAGTTTGGTAAGACACACACAGAAATACAAATGAAATTCCACAGCCTAACAGACACCCTGTCAGGACTTATTCCTGACCATGCTCTGATGAACCCAAATGCCTGCGAAGACCTCGAGTTAAGCTTATGAAGCATGATTCAAGCTGTCATGATACTTCTCAGTGACTTGGCTTCAGTTCAGATATAAACGCCAAGCCTCTGATAGCAGACTTTTATACTTAGCTAGAAAATGCCTACTGCAGAACAATTCAACAGAAAATAATAAGAGCCCAAGGGGTCAGATACGCATCCAATTCAGAGCTGGAGATTTTAAGAGCAGGTTTTCCTGTGAGATTTCCAGCATTTCAGGCTTCTAATCCTCTAAACTCTGAAGCAGCTACATTTCAAAAAAGAAAGAAAAACATACAACTAACTAACTAAATAAAAAAAAAATAAATTCCAGACTTGTTTGAACTCCAAACACATAGCGATTTGAGTTGGCGCTGAAAGTTGGGCTCAGCTCTTGCCGTGTTTGATTCTCGGGTTCAGCGCCGCCTGGGCCTGATCTTTGCTCAGAGGGAGCTCCGGCAGCTCCTGCTGCCTCCCAGGGATGCCAGGAGGACTCGTCCCCTCTTGAAAATCAGGCCTATTGTATCTGAACAATCAAGAGCATTCAGGCTGAACAACCTTTCCAAAAGCACACCTCCATAAATCACCATCTCAATAAGTTCTGCCATTCTCTTCTCTTGTAATAGCTGGTTTGTCTTTTTAGGTGAGGAAGGCCAGTGGACTGTCCAGCTTTTTGCTGACACGAAGAGGGGGCTCTTTTGAGAGGGGAGAGCCCAGCAGGGAACACACAAACACCTAATTTCCTCCCTCAAAAGGCTTCTCTTGGGGTAGAAAAGTGCAGAAATGAGGCTGGCTCTTCAGGAAGGAGAAAACAGACACTTAGTTGGGAGAAGGAAAGAAGGAAAATCACCAGGAGTGAAGGGGCCTTAAATTTTAGGCCCGGATTTTTACTGAAGTCTGTTGGAAATTGCTGGTTCAGTCAAAAAATAATGCCCCCAAAAAAGGACTAACAGTGTTAAATCCGCTGATGTGAGCCACCTCTGTCCCATTCTCTTTGCTGAAGAGGACGAACAGTAGTGACTTTTTCATATTTCTTGGGTTTGTTTTTAAAGAGGCGGCAACCTAGAAAATGAAAGTGTAAAATACAGGCTCTGTTTAGATTTTTGGGACAAGGCAAGTCATTACAGGTGGGGCTGTGAGCATTAGGTATGCACAACGACTATTGTAACTGTGCCACACTCATGGAACGCAAAGAACTAAGTTACTGCAGAGCGTTCCCATCGTGCCTCCCCTATTTCCCTGTATGTTATTTAGGGCCAGTCCTGGTGCTTGCCAGCACCCAGCGCAGCGCTGGCTGACCTGATGTCAGAGGGAAGCAGCGCACGCAGCATCGGGAGAGCATTGACCAGCACCTTACAGGATCTGACCGTGGGAACGCAGGCTTCTGTGAGCAGAGAGGGATTAATTCTTCCCTTGTTTCTTGTTCTGTATTGAACCTTCACTTGGCATCAAGAAATGACAAGAATACACCTGAAATCTGGTGGCAGAGTTCAGTCTTCAACATTATAGAAGACTGGAAACTACTGATAGGAAACACTGGTACTGCGGGGAAGGCAAAGCAGCTGTAAATCGGGAAGTTTCCAGTTTGTGCTTTCTGCTTAGAATAACAGGAATTTTTAATCATCTTGCTGCGCACATAAAATTCACGAGGGGGAATGTACATTTCCTCAAATAAGAGAAACAACCCTCACACGGACAAAAAGACTTCTCTCTAAGGGCTATTTCCATGGTAACTTGTAAATTCAAAGCTCAAGCTGTTTTGGCTGCAGGGATACTCAGAAAAGGTAACAAGATTGTTTGTTGTTGTTCATAATGGGAAACCATCATCACAGGCCTCTCATGCAAAACAGGCTGGATTGTTTTTGTTTAAAACTTCCCCAAAGCCGGCAAAGAACAAGCAGGAAAAATTTCACCCTGTCAGGTGAAAGACTAAGAAAGTGGAGAGTGGCTGAACATAAGGAATTAGAATAGAAACTTATTATTTACCCTTGTAGTTCACAACCAGCATCCCAATATATCCACACAGCCCTTTTTATCCTGTCAAAATTCAAAGTGGGTCACAAGTTACGTAAGCGTATACAATTTTTATACACAATTACATTCGTTTCTTTCTGCAGCGGTTAAGTGGACATCACAGCACAGAACGGTCTCTGTCAAAATGAAGATGAGAGATTTTGAATTGGGAAACAAATGCCCCCTGGAACACACACAAACACACACGCAGAGGCTGAATAGAAACTCTGCACTTCGTTTCCAAGCGTTTCTCCCTGCTACGTGAGGTAGCATAACCCTATGCAGCAAAAAATAATACATGACCATGTTGTTAAAAGATAGTGCCTATGCAGAGAGAGGAAATTGTGTAGGGGCAGCCGTCATTCCAAGGGTTAATGCAATGAACAACTCGATGCATTTCTTAGCATGTGAATACCTGACTTAGCAGGTGTCCTTATACTCTTTTAATGTGGAAGATGGGAAGAAATAATTGCATCTTTACTGAGGTACATTTTTATTATGCTGAACTCTGCAAAGTGCTAAGCACATGCTTAAAACTGAGGCTGCTTTTTGCCGTAACAACAAATAATAAAAATTAGTATTTAGTCTGGCCTATTAGTGCTGAGGTTCAATGTGTGAATAAACTAGAATCTGCCTTAAGGCAAATATCCCATCAGTGCTTTGAGAATCCAATCCGAGATAGCACATCACTCACCTCTGGCTGTCTTTTAAAGGGTGTTGGGGCTACTCAGTATTTGCTAGATTTATAGGATTATTATATTTTATGGATTTATAGGATTAGGTCCCACGCAGTCAGCCAACCCTACACTTGCAGAGCTGAACTGCAGCAGGGCAAAATGCATATCTCAATGCACTGAGCAGGATTTGGAAAGGACTCTAGCAGAGATTCCATTTAACATTTCTGAAGCTCTTTAACCATGTTTGCCAAAAAGCCAATTAAAAAATGATACACGAAAGGTAACTGACTGGCAAAGGTGCTGAGCGCTGATGTCTTTGGCGGACTGAAATATGACTTAACTGAACGTATGAAATAGTTAATAAAGCATAAATGTGCAAGCTGGTATCTAATATTAAACCAAAAAATAATCAGAAGGGAGATAATTGTGTGCAAATATTTCTAAGAGTTTGCATCATGGGACAGTCTTCCTCTACAATCAATGACAAAACTCCTAAAAAATTGTGTGGGAACCGGCTTTTGGGTACATTCACGAGTAAGTTTTGGAGCCTTCAAGCAAACTGCAAATAGTGCTACACACTACCAGGATATTGGTCCAAAAGATGTTGCCCCAACTCCCTGCTTTTCAGTGCAATTCTCTTTGCAATTAGCAAATTAGCAACAATTCTCTTCCTCACTGCAGTTAAGCAGAGGCCAACCGTGCTTTGGACACGGATCCTGTTAATATAGCAAGTACTGACACTTGTAAGGGCTCTAAGAAGGACCACAAATGGTCTGGTTTTATTTTTAGTTCAAAGATGAAGAGGTCACTACCACTCCTGTGCTGCTATGGTGTTCTCATAACACTGTAGGATTTTCCTGCATAGGTGAAACTTCTAAGACCTTAAAATAGGCATTTTGTCCCCTGAAACACACTTTTTAATTCA
>NW_009647673.1:62604-93428 GCF_000708025.1 Charadrius vociferus
GGAGACAGAAGTTAGACCAACTTCGTGCTTTCAAAATTAATTTTTTCCACATTTTCTTCTTTGTATTTATGGAACTGATTATCCATGTTAAACAAGGTAAATATTACCTTGTTACCAGTTTGTACCCATTACACTTTAGAGCCCACCAGAAGCTGGTTATCCCTGTATTTTCTTTCTGCTCTCAAAATTTCATTTCTCACTTGTCATGAGTTGTCCCCAGCTCAGTCCCCAGCCCCCCACCTCTGACACTTCAGCTACCGATGAGCCCCTGAAGGAATGAAGCTTTGGTACCAGGACAGCCCTGGGCTTTGTGCATCCCGCACTCCGCAGCCTTGCTAGCGGTGCCATCCATCCCTGGCCACGAGTGGGAGATGCGCCGTCATCTCCAGCAGGAACCAGTGGCTTCTCCCTGCAGGAATGAAGGAGAGAAATGAGGAAGGTGGAGCTGGAGTAGCTGCAAATGGTTTTCAATTAGTGGATCCTTCTTTGTTGCTGTAAAGAGAGGGGATTAGAGGCAGGTCACAGCCCAAGAGATAAAACCTTCCGAAACAGGAGCTCAGGCAGTGAAACAGGAGCTCAGGCAGTGCCTTGGTGGGCAGCTGGTGGTTGGGGAGCGCTGCGCTCTGCGGCCGCCCGGGGTGGTGCGTGCCTTGTCTTTAGAGAAAGAAGGGGGGTAAAAAGGGGCAGTGTGGGCCAAGTGGCTAGTGGTGAGGAGCCTGCGTGACCCACCATGGCAAGGGGGGCTCTCTGTGCGCTGGTGCTGCTGCTGGCGCTGCCGTGCAGCCCTGGGCAGGCCGGGGAGTACTGCCACGGCTGGGCTGGCAGCCTCCAGCGCTGGCACCGCGGCTTCCAGTGTCCCGAGCGCTATGATGGCCCGGAGGCCACTCTGTGCTGTGGGACCTGCAGCTTACGCTACTGCTGCTCGTCCAGAGAGGCCCGTCTGGACCAGGGCCAGTGCCCTGGTGACCATCAGCAGCCCAGTCCCAGACCTCCAGTGCCAGGTAAGCTTCCTGTGCCCCTAGCAGATGGGGAGGGGGCGTATCGGATGTGCTTTCTTCTTTACATCCCCTATAATAACCTTACCTTGGTGGCATCAGCCAGATCCTTCCTCTGTTTCTCAGCTCTTCAGAGCTCCAGGCTGTGACCATTGCAGCAGAAAGCAGTGGAGTCCTGGCACAGTGCTTCTCTCGGTGGCGGCGTGGGCCAGAGCCACTCAGTTCCCTTCACTGGGAAGAAAGAGTAACTGGGGGCTTCACTGAAAAGACTTTTCTGACAGTCCTACTCTCAGAAAAGCCTCTAAGCCACCAGCAAAGTAATCTGGTAACACCTCTGATGTTTATATCCCTGGTGGAACATGTGTGTTGCCAACCTTTTCGGCTAATGCCTGGGGATGCCTCCAAGTAACGTATTTAACTTAAGTTCTGGCTTGTAAAAGTGCTTGGAGCCCTCAAACCCCGATTCCACAGGCAACCCAACAGCAGTTTAGCTTTACAGTTTAACTGTAAAACTCAGTTACAAGGCTGAATTTCTACTTAATCATGCACAACTGAACAGTAGCTGTGTCATCCGAGTCCTGGAACAGCTCTTTCATGGCCATTAATGGCAGATGCTACAGGACCGACTGGTCTGATGCGCTGTACTTTAGGCTTTTTCAACTGAGCCTGTTGTACCATTGCCAGTTTCTAATCTTCTTGCTGCAGCAAGAGAAGGGTTGAGAGTAAAACTACTCCGGCCTGCTCCCTGGTGCATGCACGTCTTCAGGAATGAAGAACAGAATGTAACCTGCAATGCCTCATGAATGAATGGTTGGCTAATGTCGCTTATCTTTTCAGTGCCCGTCTACCTGCCGTTCCTTCTCGTTGGGTCTGTATTTGTGGCATTTGTTGTTGGCGGTGCCTGCGTTGGAATTTGTTGCTGCAAATGCTTAAAATCCCAGGATGAGAGGCAGCAAAGCGGACTTGCACCTGGCCAGGCTTGGCTACTAGAACCTGATCTTCCTTCTCGCCTCTCCAGTTCCAGTTCTGCCACCAGAAGCTCACTGAGTAGTGGTCCTCAGACCAGCAACATCTGCATGACTCTGGCTCCATCCCTTCCTATTATTGGGTTGGCTGAAGATGCTCAGTTCTTAAGTCCTCCATGCACCGGTGGACAACTCTTGCACCCTCCACGCGCAAACCACAGAATACCGACTGACCATACCGCAGTAATGGCTCCAGCATCCTTTCTTAAAAGAACAATTTATGGACACAGTGCTAACGCGTCCCCTCTTGGGGTAACACAGGGTGACCAAATGATGTACTCAGGAGTTCATGTCTGAGAAGATGACACGTACAGCCTGAACTGGATGCTACTTTGCTATTATAAAAAGTTCTTTGGGACTGAAATGAGGGCTATCAAATGTTTGACACTAGTAGGAAGTGTATCAATTTTGGCTTTTTACAGCTCTGAAGATGATGTTTTAGAACTTCTTTTAGGTTCTTGTTCTTTTAACTTGTATTATTTTAATGCTATTGAAAAAGGCAAGACTCTGAGGCCTGTATACCTCCTCAAGGAATGACTGAAACGGTAGAAAGGAGTTTCACCCTTCCCTGGTCCCTTCAAGCTGCCATACCTTGCTCTAGGGGCCACCTCAGAGGACTTGGTTTGAATTTGCGTAGCTGTGTCACTTCTCAGCAACTCAGGACAGGGAGGTGCCTGAGAGGAGTTATTCATTGTGAACTCCTGACAGCCTGCAAAGCACAGGAAGGCTGGACTTAATCTACACCCTTCTACCAGTAAACTGATGCGGGACAGTAAAACGCTGCCTGTGACTCACCTGCCCCTGATCAGTTATGTGGTGCTGCTAAAGAAGCAACTTCTAGCCCTGATTTCAGCGAAATGTACGGTTAGTACGGCTACAAGGGGAAGGGTAATAAAATTATGTGTTGCTTCCTCTCTTCCAGTGGCTTAGTGGTCTTTTTTTCTTTCTTTACATAACTGGACACTTCAAATGGATGAAGAATTACAGGGTAAGGTAAGAACAAAATGAGATTCCACTCAGTTTTCTGAGAATATGCTGGAAAAGCTCTCCTGCTCCGAGTCCTTGTTGAGATGCATGCTGCCTGACTGCAGCCCTCCCCTTCACAGCAGGACACGGATAGGAAGAAGTTGTCAAAATACACTACTCGCTGCTGGAGTGTTTTAACACCTCCTCCCAGCACAGAAACCTGAGTGATTTATACTGTGAAGGCATGTTAAAAGGACTCCACAGGTGTTACCAGTAGGAGCAGAGGCCAAGGCTTAAAAATCTTACGTGGAAATGCTAAAGGCTTTCCCGTGTTAGCAGCGCCTATCAAACAGAAAACTGTTACGATAAAGCTGCTTGGAGACATCTCTTGTAAGTCAGTGGGACTAATCTACTTTGTAAACAAATGTGTGACCTTCCACCACTTTATTTTCCTTCAGAACGTTACATCTTAATTCTGGTGCGGGGCATGTCCTGCAGTAATGCTTATGTGAAGCCCACACATACCCGAGTGCCCCCGTTTGTAGGGGGAAGGTGATCTATTTGGGTAACTTCCTGACTCCTTCATGGGTGCGAATCAGAAATTTCACAGAATTTAGCTGCGCCAGGACTGTCACTTAAGTTTGGTCGGCCAGTTCCTCTTCAAATCGGAATAAGAATATAAGCGTGAAACCAGAATACCCTAAAAATAAAAGCTGCCCCTAAATTCTGGCTCTCGTGTTGTACACTTGTTTTACTACTGAAAAAATAGTAAGTTAAGGCTTCCAGAAATACACTAGTTTGAACTTAAAAGCAATGTCCTTGTTACAGTCAGTTGAAAGGTCTCTGGGATTTATTGCTAACTATGCCAATACACAGTGCGGCAGCTGGAACGCTGGTTTGTAAAGTTAGGTTTTAAACTTTTATCGCTGAAAACACTTCGAAAATGGTTTCCTTTATTTTATAAAGTAACTGTTGTTTGCAGTTGGCTTAGGAAAATCTGTAGCTGAATGAAGTAGTTTATCTGGTTAAGTGTCCGATTTCTGTAGTACATCATAACAAAAACTCGTGTCAGTTCAGAGACAAATGAGCAAAATCCTTCCTGATGCTCTTCGTTCCGGGAAATGCGGAGCGACTCGCCTCACATTTATGCTGTTTGGAGGATTTATTTTCTGCTTAGTAGACTCTGGCATTAGAAATGCAGAATCTGGTGGTTTTATCAGCTAGTCTCTCCTTTACTAAAACACGATTAGTCTCGACTGTAGATTTTCTGAACGAAAATGATAAGGCAATATGTGACCTGACGGCCCATACGCTTCAGCCCCAATCTGTAGTGTATATAGACCTCCTGTCAACTCCAGCAGAAAGCGCTCCGGGAGGCGCCTTCAGGATAAGGTTCGAAATTAAACAAGAAACCAGAGAAATAGCCTTCCTGATACCATAAAACAGGAAAACGTCAGAGGTTCACAGAGAACCATAAAGAATTAAAAGGAAAAAAAAAAAAAAAGAAAAAAAAGAAAAAAAAAAGCTGATCAGGAGCGGGGACCAGAAAAGCTACATGGGTTTGTGAATGCTGCCGTAATTGCTCTCCGGCGAGGATTAGCGGAGTGTTGGGAGGCAGCGGACCTTCCTCGCCCCCACCGCGCTCTGCGGATTCCACAGCTGAAAAACAGACCAGAAAAAAAAAAAAAATATATATAGAACTGCAAAGGGACTTAACCGAGCAGAGGCTCGCTGGCAAAGCCAGTATGGGAACAACAGGGTTTTCTGGATCCCTCTCACAGGATTTTATATAGAGCTAAAACTAATGTTTGCGGTGGCAAAGCCAGGTCAAATATTTCAAGGGTTCAATATTTCTTTTCAAAACTGGCAGAGAAAACCAGAACTAACCGATTTGTTGCACTTCCCGGCCTGGAGAGAGGTTTTTTCAAAGAACCGTTTGCTTAACATCTTCCATCAAGCACCATTGTAAACTGGGATTACCTCGGGCTCAATTAGCATCTGCATTAAAAGCGGATCAACTCATGTGGGGACTAAGGGAAAAAGCACAGAGTATTTTTTATGTAAATTCTATCCCTTTACTAATTTGAGGGGCCTTGCTACTGAGTTTAGCACTTCTTTAGATAGATGGGATATGTTCATGCTAAATCCCTTTTTTCTGCCCTAAACTGCTTTTCCTGGTTCAAGCTAAAGAAGAAGTACTTAGCAGCGACTAATAGTCTATTTACCACCTATTGTACGGGGGGCTTGGCTTTGTTTGCCTAATGATGCCCCCATCCCATCCCCCTCGACTTCTAATTAAGAAATGATTTACACTCTTTGCTCCTTAATCCTCAGTAATGACACAGGTGATCTGAATTGTTCTCGGTGTATTCTTTCTGGATTTAGGAAGAAAGAACATAAAAGCTAAGAATTGAAGAGGTGGAGATGACAGTTTTGGCCCTCAAAAGCTCGTTACAGGGCTTGCAGGTTGGTGGCTGCGTGTTTCCTTACAGGCTCCTCTGCACATGGCATCCCCTTGGTTTGAACAGTGGTTTTAATTTTCTTTAGCTTCAATCCGTTCCTAATTGTTCTGAGAGAAATCAAAATGTATTTTTGTCCAGATTTTTTGGACGGATTTAACCAAACTAGTTTAAAACACAGCAGGTTTTTACATTTTATATCATCATGTCTCTACAATATTCCTGGTTTTACTCCTTTTTTTTGCACTGAATCAATATACAGCGCTGATCAATCCACTCTGTGCTACTAGAAAATAAAAACAAAGCACCTTAAAGACTTTTTACTTCTCCTGCTGTAAAGCCACGATTTTTAAAGCATTGACTAAAAAGCAACCCCACTTTCTGAACAAGCAAGTATGGGTCAAGTAAGGTACAGAGAAGTTATTCAAGGTCTTTCACCTTTTTCCCTCTTTACCTCTTCCGAGGCCACAGGGTGCACTGGCAGAAGGGTGAAGAGATTCCAGCGATCCTGGCTCCATAGTAACTTAGATGAGTCCACTATTGGTATTAACAGTATAATGAATTTCTTTGGCTAAGAATAATGATCGATATTCACCTCGCGTTAAGCGAGAGATTTGCTTTTATTCAGCATGGCTGCAGTTCTTTAAATGTAAGACCAGAGTCGACTGTTAGGGATGCTGTATGGGGTTTTTTTTGTGTTTACGCCGAGGGTTTCACAAAGACCTGCAACAATTCATTCCAATCAAATCAAATCAAATCAAATCAATTCAACTCTGAACTGAAACAAGAACCCCCTCTGTCCTTCAAGCAGAGCTGCGCTGATTTGCTATTCTTCAGTACCAGGTTTACCGGCAAATGGATCAAAAATTATCAGAATGCAAAAGCCCGTCAAACCTACAGATTTCTGTGGGGTCTCAAAGGAAGGAGAAGCATTCCTCACATTCCTCATATGGAAGTTATATTATTTCTGAGAAAAAATCAACATATTCATACGATTTCTGAGAACTCATTAATATATGTAAATGTCTGTGATGCATGCGCTTTCAGGTACACTGGTGGTCATCCAGGGTCCTCTGGTGGTCATCCATAGTCTTCCTCATTGTGTCCGCTAGTGAACCCGATCTTCGCGCACACTCAGCTTGGTGGCAAAACTCCATTCCCCCTTTAGTCTTCGAACCTCCAGAAGATTTTCTCGGTTTCCTAACCAGGCCTACAACTTACCCCTTTCTCGACAGGTATATCAAAGCTACATTGTTCACCAGTTAGTTTAGATCATACCTAGTTACCGTTACACAAATTATTTATCACAAAATCCAGATAATGGGTTTAATTTTCATTGATTGGTCTCTTGATTATATATTACTATCAATATCCATATCCAAATAATCAATGGTTATTTCTATTAATATATATTAATTGGTTCTTGATATTTAAATCAAGATGGGAAGGGTAAGGGGGTTTCCAAGCAGCATCACTGGTGCATAACATGTTTCTATAGTTACAGGACTCAAACAAAACTTCTCTATTCAATTTTTCATTGTTTTGTCCCGTTCCTGTTAGTTTCTTGATACAAAACAGTAACTACCTGGCGAGGGTCCTATGGTTACAAGTTTTAAAACACACTACATTTTAACATTCTATTTCTACTATAATCAAATGTGGTGATTTTACAACATCCCCTCTTCCAGTTTGAAGCCATTCCCCTTCATCCTGTCACTTCATGCCATTGTAAAAAGTCCCTCCCCAGCTCTCCTGGAGCCCCTTTAGGCACTGGAAGGCCGCAATAAGGTCTCCCTGGAGCCATCTCTTCTCCAGGCTGAAAATACAACGGTTCTTCTCTCAATATAACAAAACCACTGATAAGAGTTCTGTCGGCAGCAGAAACTAATGAAGCCTGCTTTCCTCCGGAGTTGCCTCATGTTTACATGCTCTGATGGGTAATAAGGTGCAATGAGTGACGCTTTCCTAAGGCTCGGCTATTCCTTACAGCTCACTGTCCGCGGTGGGTCATACTGGGTGAGTCCCATAAATCACCCCTCTCCAGGAGTAGTAACAGTATTTGTCTCTTCCACCCAGCGACCTGTTTTCATTAAACTTGTAGGAACTTCCGATCTTTGAGGTTTCAGCTCCTGTATCATATATGCATGATTTGATCCATGGATTGAAAAAGGGACTGGGGAAGATTAGGAATGGGGACCCGACTAGTAAACAATACATGAGTCTTCTTTCCTTGGAACTGGGCTGTGCTGGGCAGTGGAGCCCTTCTTTAACTGATCAGGTCTTTCCAGCAATCAGCCTCACCGTTTGAAGTTTTTTATTTTGTCTCTATTCCCTCATCTCCTGCATTTGAGTATCACATTTCAGAAAGGATCTTGAGCTGGCTATTACGTAAAAACGACAGACACGTTTCCACTGGAAGAACGTGAGGCTCTTCGCATAAGCTCTTGGCCTAATAATTAAAAAAACAACTCCAAAATCTTTCCATCTCCCGCTGCTGTGATCCTGTCGTACCTGAGGCTTGGAGACAAATGAAGATAAAAAGAAAAGGACTGATTTAGAAACCTCACAGATAAAAAAATGGACCTGCTGCATTTATTTCTGTGTCTTTTAAAAATAATCTGTAGATAAAAGCTAGAACATCTTTGCTTTGGGGATGGTTTTAGGAAGAATTTTCAATTAACTGTCTTAAACACTGTTTTCTTAATTTCTTTGTGTATTTCGTTCACATTCTCTCACTATCAAATTCACCTTTTACCTGAAGATACATCTTTCATGTCTGCCACGCAATCGCAATGATGGAAAGGAAGGAAGGGGAGAGAGCAAGAAGCGGTGGATGGAAGAACGTGCATCAGAGCCCTCCAAGAAATACAGCAGGCTGTGAAGATTTTCTGTATAGCAAGGAGAGCAGAATTCTTTGCGAGTACCGATAAAAGCAGCTGCCAATATTTATGATATGGAAGCGCTATAAAAGGAATCCAAAGTTCTTAGGGTTTACATCACCAGATTTTCTCTTATGCCAGAGCACAACTCGCTGCTGCACTTGCTCATCAGCTCCCGTTAATGAGTCCAATCAAGACCTTAATGGCTCCTCTCCAATGAAAAGATCTTTGTCCTCTTCCTTGCTCAATGCCCCTCTTCTATACTTAGTGTGGGGAAACAAATCACAACACTGCGTAATTATGCCTGTCAGAAATGTTTCATGAAAACAGGTAGTCGGGCGGGAGAGACAAATCCTGGATTACATGTGGGGGAAACAGCAGTAACTGCAGTAGCAACTGTTAACTTGGTCACAGTATTTATATTACTAGTTTCACAGAGAGGGACATCAAAGCAGAGAGATTAAGGCCTAATTCTTCTAAAGTAGTCCACTAATATTTGAGGCTTTTAATTTTGGGGTGTCCAACTTGAAAAATCACAACCTAAATTTCAGATGCACTGGAGACTCGTAGTTCCACGCGGGAGCAGAAGGGGTTCTGCGCTTCTGCAAGTCAGCCTGCAGACGTCTCACGGTGGGTGTTCCAGAGCCTCCCAAATCAGATATTGCTTATGAAACTTGGCCTTGAGTGGCCCTTAATGGTAGTTCCTGGCAACATTTCCTTTATTCAGACAATACTACCCGGTCACGGAGGCTGTGGATCGACTTAATCGCAGATATACGAAGCACTAGGTAATCGGGCAGTATAAATTCGATTGAATTATGCAGGACAATACGATCACATTTTTTATCAAACTATGCAGAGCGTACACTATCGTATTTATGGAGCCTTTGTGGTTTGTGTTAGCTTTCTGCCAGCTCTGTGAAGACAAATGATACCTGATATGTCATAAAATCTGCCGAGACAAAGTTATTACACAACTTTTTTTTTTTTTTTTCAGCAGTCTTGAACCAAACAGAGAGTTTGCACTAGTTCAGTGCTTTGTTCCACGCCTCATCGGAGCTTTTAATCTGGTACAAAGTGCCAAAAAACAGATTCACCATTTTGTAACTGCAAGATTAAGCTATCAAATAAATGCGTCACCTACAAGTGAAACCTTGAATGATTCTTTACAAACGACATTGTTGATTTTAATAAAAATAAAGCTGATCACTATGAGAATTTTTGCAAGTACCATAATCAAAACCAATTTAATTTCCAACTTGGTATGCAGTGGCAACACTCACAGCTGGAATTCATGCAACCTCAGAGCTTCCACCCAAGCTTTTCCAATGGCAAAGAGCTTCTGCAGGGGATTAACTGAATAAATTGTGTAAGAGACTCATACAGCGAGTAGGAGAATTTGAACTTGTGGGAGTTTATTTTCCTTTTGCGCTCCTTAAGGAGCGATGATCAGATTTCTGAAAGGAAAAATGCCAGTGGCTCAAACAGCCAACTACTATTGCCCCGGGCAGAAAAAAATAAAAGCAAGAGTGCACCCATGCCCCTGCTTTGTAAGGGGGCTTTTAACCCCCGAGACCTTCCGTAGAACACCTTCGGGAATTCTCTTGCTCAACTTAATACATTTATGCTTCACTTTTACTAAAATTAGAGTTATTTCTGCCAAGACCTTAATTTCTGACAGTTTCTTCAGACCCTTTCACTCTAGACGATGTGGCACTTAGACAGGGACCCATACCACCCACCACGTCACAACCCACTGCTTATCTGTGGTCACATTTGATGGAGCTCAACAAATATTTTCTATGAGTGAGGTCAGACAGAGTGCGATAATCCTACCAAAGAACTTGGCTCTAGCCAGAGCAGGATTTTTACACTAATAATAAAGTCTTTTGAGGAGTCATAACTGAATTCTGAACAGACACATGGTTCAGAGGACAGGTAGTTCTGGAGGGCTGTATTGAAACAAGTATAACGGGATCCCTAACGTGGGCCTGAGTGTTCAGGCACTTTCAACTGTCTGTTTTTAAAGATACCGTCTCACCTATCATGATATCTCTTGCTAATGTGCTGGGAGGCATCGATTCAGCGTCAGCAGTCAAGGGAGTCAGAGCATGGGTAACACAGGGTAGAGACAACAGGTCTGTTGAACTCAAACAGCAGAGGAGAAGAGTATCTTGATGGGGTTCATACATAAGAAGTGGCCACCGTACAAACTTGCCGTGTTAGTTGGGAGATGGGATCTCTACTGAAGCGCTAGTTGAATCTCTGCCAGCTGACCAAGCTGGCGAATGATTTATCTGGGACTTTTCAGAAGTTAGGCTTTTTAACAAGCTGTAACTCAGTGATCCAGGTGCTTTACTTTTAAATGAACTTTCTATTGATAAAATTCACAAGTTTAATGAACTTGTGCCACCTTGCAGGCTATAATTTGCATAGCAGAATTGGAAATAGCGTATTATTACTCGAAAAAACGTAGCCATATATATTCAGGAAGAGAGAAGGCACTCTGGAGGCAGCTGTCAAGGGGAAAGGGGGGAGCAGGCTGTGCAGCATCTCTCCCGGCAGTATTTGCTATGCCAAGCAGTAGCTTTTTACAGATTACAGCATTCTCTTCTGAAATCTCCTCTTTCTCTATCTTTCAAATTAAGATATGGTTTTCAAGGTATCCAAATTAGTTTTGAAAGGACAGTATGTGTATATACTGCTTAGTATAGCTCCTGGAATTCCAGGGGTGTTCAAATCTCATTCTCTGAGCCACTTGGCTTACAAAACCAGGCTCTGACGTTCAATATAAAAGAGAATCCATTTACACAGACTAGAAACTATTACAATAAACAGATGGATGCTTTTGATTCCCTCCAGAAGAGAACAGATGCAGCTGCAAGCACAACATATGCATTCACCCAAATTAATCATAATATTCGTTTTAGGTTTGTCTCAGAGTTTATCTCAAATACATGAATTAAATATTCTATTAATGTTTTATATGCTGTAGGTCAGTGTGCTTTGGCTTTCAGACTGACTTCTGCAATAATGAAGTTAACATAAAATTGCATCCTGGCTGTGAGACAGCACCTTCGAGTAGCTACTATTCATTTGTCATGTTTTTTACAAAGCCAAGTCAAACCAAAATAACCTAAGAAATTTAAAACTTGGCAACAAAACAGTTGCAATACAAACTATCATCAGCTGTGTAACTTAGAGGAGTACTTCAGAAAGGTGGTGGATGGACGACATCCTTGGGACTTCTTTAACAATTAAATCAATCAGGATAGTACTCCATGCACAGGCATTTTTTCTCTTGTATAAATAGGAAACTATAGCAAACAATCCCTTGTTAAAGAAATGTTATGCATAAAACCAGATAAATTGGTGAAAATATTAATTCAGGGAAAAGTTATGCTCTTCTACACCTGTACAAAGACAGCCTATTTCAGCCAGGGATTACAAAACTCATTATCAATTAGTTTCCTGTATGCAACTCATATTATGAATTTTTTACTGTTCCTGATAACTACACCATTTTCACTGAAGATAACAGCTCATTTCTCAGCTCACAGACCAGCTCTTCAGCTACTCACGAATGACATACTCTTGCTAAGATAGTTCTAAAATAGCAGGAGAACATGCTCTGCTGTATGCAGATATTGTTGCAGCAGTTCTTGCAATTCTAAGTCGTCGCCATAGGAGGTAATACCAGAAAGATTAAATAACTGTATTACTGCACTGTGATACCCGTCTTACGTCCTTTGGATTTCTTTATTCACCCCAGGGGATTACTGGTCTCTGCTGGGTGACATCTCTGGGGTTTTCCCTCCATTCCTCTTGTTTCTCCAGGTGGTTCCCCTCCCGCTCTACCTGCGTGGTCTCTGTGGCACAGCAGTGAGGCAGCACAGCCCTGCTCCCTTGTTGTTTTTTCTTTACTGGACTGGACGCATCTCCCTTTACCCTTACGGATATCCCACCAACTTCAAAAGAGTCAATGATGCCGCAATTCCAACCTTATGCCAAAGGGAAAAGCCCTATATCACTTAAAAATGTACATACCCACGAGTTTTGTAGAAATATACTTTAAAATAAAAGTATTTGAAAATTATCTTCTATTATTCAACCACAAAGCACTGCAGCCAGGTTCCAGCCTGTAGTTCCTAGAGGCCAACAAAAGATATTTGGTGGCTTAACGACCCGACACAGGATGAAATGCAAAACCAGATCCTATAAAACTCCCTTTAAAGAAGTCACAGAACTTTCCAGATGAATTTGAATCCCAGTGTTGTAGGTAAATGTCAACTGGAAACAATCTGCCTCTATTCCTGCTTGTTCACCGTTCTGCATCTGTCTCCCTCCTGCCCAAACAGGATGTGGCATGTTTTTGTTTAAAATTCTTTTTTAATGTCACCTTAGTACAGCGCTGGAAGGGGCTTAACTACGATGGAGAATGAAATGATTCATTTCTGCACGCATACAATGTTGAAGGATCTCATGGTAAAATTGGAGATAGATTATATAGAACTATCCTCTCATTTGCAAAATGATGGGGATGTAGATAGCAGTAAAATCACATCAGTGTCTGCCTAATGATATGGACAGCTGGTTTTAGGTGGTTATACTTACAGCAGCTATCACAGAAGACTGTAGAGCACCTTTTGTAAACCTCATCTGGGGCTGATCACAGCTTGTGCACGGAAATTCCCTACATGCTCAGGCATCATTTCTACAGGTCCTGCTGGGAATGATTTCATTTAACCATGTATTACACTTTTCCTCTAAGATTGTTCTGGAGAAAAATGTCAATGCGCTGCTCAGCTAACCAGTCACAACAGCTTGTTGTGACAAGCAGTGCTGAAAAGACTTGAAAGGAAAGGGAAAATTCTGGCAGTACCTGTCATAGGTAGCCCACAGCTGGTGAAAGTCTCACTGCCACAGGATGCACTAATCAATTAGATACTTGGCATCTATTATTCAGAGATAAATCACACATGATTACTCAGGTTCAATCACAGAAGAATTCAGGAGCAAAGATACCCATCCAGCAGCCCTGATATACGCTGGTGATATTTTCCAGTGATATAAGTTTCCCTAGGTGATAACAACAGTTGGCTATTATAAAGGAAAACACATTTATTTCAGTATCACAATCACAAAAAACATAAGCAGAAGTCCTGTATGTAAGCAAAGTGTTTTGCTAGGCAGGGTGTGATAAGTCTCCTGGGTTATAAGTTATTTTTTGTCATCGGTTCCCCTGCTGCTTCTGCTGAATAAACAATCCCGACTGATCTCCCTGTTCCAGACAATCTGTCCAAGCAAATAATCTTTTCATTTATTTTCCCCTTGCCTAGGAGGAAATCTTTCTTTTCTATTAAAAGATGGTTGCATGGGAATATTGGTCAATGGTCTATGAAATGAGAGAAAGAGTAAGAGAGAAACTCTTTGTTGATAATTTAGATAAAGATTTATCTAAAAGCTATTCTTCTGGGTTTATCCTCTCAGTAACTGTCATTTCACAAAACACAGAGGGAACAATGTCATTCTCACTCAAGTGTGTATGTGCATTGCTCCTTTCTACGGGGAAGAATCAAAATTGTTCATCTATGTGTCACGAATCCTGTGATTACGTAATCGAATGGAAACGTATCCCCTGTTTATTGGGAAAGTATCCCCATTTTAGGAAGATGGAGACTATTTTTGCATCCTAAGGATCTGACTGAGCCTCAGCGGACACACTGCTGACATCTGTGAAGTGTCCAGAAAACTACAAATTTATTTCAATATGAGCCGTCACTTTGAAGAGGAAAACAGAACCGTGTGACACCGGGCATATTTGGGGAACATCCTAAAGAGGCACTGTGAAATATTCCAGCATGGTCCCAAAAAGAGCTGGGCTGGCACAACGAAGAGGTAGAGCAGAGCTGGGAAGAAGCAGTTAGGCATGAGAGAAGGGGTACGTTTTAAGCAGACAGAGCCAACAAAGCCCGTGCATTGATGAACTACAGCTTCAGTTAGATATTCAGTCTGCTTTGGTTCTCTCTAGAGTCAGCGCAAGGACAGAGAAACCTCTGGAAGGCGATTCAAGACATCCAAGTTATGCTTTCAACATGAGTAGCCCTCAGAGATTTGCATACCCTGTGCCCACCTCAGAAGAGCAGCCTCGTATTTCACTAAGTAGGCATTTAGGGAAGCCTAAAGATAAACCTAAAGATGAAACTCTTCCCCCAGATGTTGTAGCACATGTTAACACTTAGCACAGTGCTAAGACTGAAGGGGTCCAGGTTCCCTTTCCCTCTGGTGCTAGGGAATAATTCCTATAGACATTAGGCAGAACTCGTAACGTAAGAGTACGAACAATCTATTCTGAGCTCAGATCAGTCCCTGATGATTAGCAGTATACCTCTGGTTTCATAGGAAACATATTCAAAAGCATTGAGCTATTTAAGGCATCATCTCTTCACAGAATCACAGACTGGTGAGGGCTGGAAGGGCCCTCTGGAGCTCCCCCAGTGCCACCCCCACCAGAGCAGGGGCACCTCCAGCAGTGGCACAGGACGGCGTCCAGGCGGGTTTGGGATGGCTCCAGAGGGGGAGACTCCCCCACCTCTCTGGGCAGCCTGTGCCACTGCTCTGCCGCCCTCACAGCAGAGAAGGCCCTCCTCAGGTGGAGATGGAACTGCCCATGGTCACGTTTGTGCCCATTACATAATTCACATAATAAAGGAATGTGGGTGTCAGAAAGAGCAAAACAACCACCTCCTGAAAAACATCTCTAGTTAGCAACCTAGAAATACACCTGAAGTCACTGCTGTAAGAGAGAGCACTGCTCATGCAGAGATCTCCGTGATGGCAATGCTTACGGGATTTTTACCTTCCTTCCTTCCTGGTGATGAATTTACAAGCAGATGCAGGCAACTTGATAGCCCTTCTCTTTTTATCCTACCTATTCTTATTCGTATAATTGTCTAATCCTTATTTGAAATTCCCTAAGCTATTTGCCTCGATAATTTAAGTTTTATTCATACTCTGGGGTTTGAAGAAACAGAGCATAGTGTCTCCTGCAAGAAAAATCCAAATGATGTTTCTTTGTGGCTGGAATTTAATCTATTCAAAGTGGTGCCTCTGTTCCCTAGTGCTTTGCTTACCAGAGGTTAGATCTCTGGTGCTGCAAATAGAAGATATTTTAGCATTTATGTGCAAGCGTGTGCGTGCAGGAATGTAAATCTGTAAAAGCTCCAGAGTTCATCTAAAATGCTAATAGAATTATAGAGCTCCCGACCTATAGAGCTTCCAACCTGCAGAATATGTGGTGCTCATCGCCCCTTCCCAGACATAAGAAATGCAGCTATAGGTGTTCCTCTTTTTCCAGCGGGCAGCAGGGAGCGGTCTTAACTTTCACTGTTATTACACAAAGAAAATGGCCTTGAATTTTATTGAGGGTGAGGGTCTTGCTTACATTCTTGATCTCTACAGGTGTTAATTCCAGCTGTGGGGGCAGTCATTCTCTTGAGTGCTTTTTAAACATTGATCATTTTGCTCACGTGTAATCTAATTCACCAGTTAGAGCATCCTTCCGTATACCGAAAGGAAAGAGACAAAACCAATCAGCCCTCAGCCATATTACAGTGAAAAGAAATGAAAAAGGGAGAAATCTACCACAGCTTCCATGAAAAAAGAATACAGCCAAGCCGTAGCAAGCTCAGTGATGAGCAGAATGACATGCTGAGCGGGGACAGCTCTGGAGAGGAGGGCAAGTAGGGAATACCACAGCTGTGGGCTGCCACACGTCACCTACTAGCCCGAGTGTCACATCCTTGTGCGTGCACACACAGCATTTGTACACTAACTCTCTGCCGTCGAGTAATGAACCGCTTCTGTTTGAACAGTGCTCTAAATTAAATCACTTTTCAGACAATCTAACTTGACAGATGTCCCTCCTCGTCATACATAAACGATGTGTTCTTTATTTGCACAGTGCAACAGGAGCAAATGCCAAAACAAAGTTTGACAATCTAGTTTCTCCTCTGTCTGCTACCATCTAAGTGACTCTGGGCAAGCTATTTTTTTTTTCTGCTTCTCCTCCCCGTTCAGGCAAACAGGCCCATCACCATCCGTGAATACTGTCGGGCAGTTTAACTTACTAACATTTCCAAGTAAAATAATGTTAAATCCCTTGGTAAGACATTTTCAGGAGCTGCTCTGCATTTCTTGGCTCTATCCACAACAGGACACAAACTTGTTGAGACATCACAAGAACAACTGCCACTATGTCACTCGCAACACAATGACAAGATCAAGATACACAGAACCACCTCGGTACAACAGAAGTCCTGTCCCAACCATTACCTCATGTGGGTGAGGAAAGAAGGAAAAAAATGAGGAAGCTTGTCTGGAAAAATTTCATCCCAAAGATCAGATTATTCCTGAAACCAACACTGGTGAGCCGGGCCTGGAAAGGTTCCACAGATCCCCCCTCACGTCTGCATAAATCAAAGCGAAGCGCTGTTAAAGCACCTGAGTTCCTTTAGAGAAAGTTCCTGCAAGGCAAGTTAAGAACTGGAAAACATGTTTACCAAATAATACTTTGAGGTGAATTTTAGATCTCTCAGGGGGCTCCAGCCACATAATTGCAAATACTTGTTATTTTATCTGAACCTCAGAACTCTAACTTGCAGTGATTAAACTAAAATTCCCATCCCAGATCTGCAGGAGCACAAGTCCTAATAACAACCGCTAAATGTCACATTCAGCCAGTTTAGTAATCTGTTTAAAAAAAGAAAACATCTGCAATCACATTATCAACCAGCCAAGGGGCTGAAATCTCCTAAGGGGATATGTTAGGTTAGAGAGAAAATCTGCTTAAAAGGGAAGCTTATAGCATCAGGATGAAAAACCCCACCCAAAGAAAGCAGCTATGTGCTGTAAAACCTAACCACCGTAATGAATAGCAACCTTTTTTGTCTCTCTTCAATGCCTGAACAATTAAAAAGCTTAAAATGGATTATCCCCTTCCTAAGTGCAGGTCCAGTTCGTTATTGGAAAAGATTGCTCCAGGTTTATCAAAGTAAGTGTAGAATTCTTTCTTTGTGGCAAGCACAACTAATACAATAAATACCCTCACGTTCTTATGTGGTACTGGTAAATAAATAAAAATGACCCCTAATAGTAACACAATCCCCCATATGTCATCACAATAACAATGCTCTGGAGCATCTTACGCCTGCACACTGTCATCATCCAAAGAGCATCAGCCATCGGAGTGAGCCAGGGTAGGTTTTTGTCTTTAATGAATCACAGATAGAAACCAAACGTTGAAGCTGATCTTGCTGAACGTTTTCAGGTGGCTGAACAGAACCCTCACAGCATTATGACACATCCCTAAAAAACCAGAGGCAGACTGTTTCACATGGCTAACAGCATTGCTTGTGCTTCAATTTCTTCCACCAAGACAAAAGTTTCTTTGGAAGAACTCCAGCAAATTTCAGTCTTTGTAATCGGTTTGTAGAGGCTGCTGTTGCCAGTGGCAACTTTGGTCAGAAGTAACTTTGGTGGTGTAGGGAGAAGTTTGTTTCAGAGTAGATGACAAACACCAAGACCTCCGCCATATGGAAAGGTGGGTGGGAAGGGAGAGGGCAGAAGACAGAGGACACTGCTTTCCCCACTTCATGTCACTGAACAGTGTCATTGCTCAGTGTTGCCGCTCCGGGCGGGAGGCAGTCAGGCATCTAAGATGTGGCGCTCCATGTGATGCTCACCTGCTGCCCAGTTTGCCTGTGTCATCACTGGCAGGGTCTCAACACTCAGATTATTTAAAGCGAGGTCTCAACATCTATGATGAGAGGTGTGGTCCAAATTACAGTGGGCTCAGCAACACCACCGAGTCACAGGAGTTTAGCGAGTTGCTGCCTTTCAGTTGGGCCAGAGGCACCGTCTGTGTGTGCCAACCCAAATGTGAGGCAATGTGGCTTGGGCTGAACCTTAACGGTTTAATGAAAATTGGATTACTTTACAGCAGGCACCTGATATTTAACCTTTATCCCAACCACTTTTCTGTTTTGTTGGATGTTGAAGTTGCATACACACAGGTCAATGGGCAGTTCCTCCTAATGCTTTGTTATCTTTTTGATAAATTACACTCATTAACTCTCCTGTTTCTTCTTCTGCAATTTGAAAGGATTAAGACGACTTGGACAATAAGATAGTTAACTAGGGCTGCAAAGCACATTTTCAAGGACTAAATTTTACATCTTCAGTTCTCTATTGTTTTTCAGTGACTGTGAAGTACAGAGTGAGGGGGCTCTACCTAAAAGAAGCAATTGAAGTCTTAAATGCATACTTGATTGAGTACAATTACCCACCAACTCTTTCAAACATCCATCTACAGACAGGCAGAGATAAAGCGTGGAGAGAAGGCACAACAATAGCTTTTTATGTAACAAACTTCAACGCTCCGGGTTGGGAAGCAGTACGCTTAAGGCTTCAGAAGCACTCTCTGATGCCCCTGGTTCCTTCACACTAGGAATGCATCAACAGTAGAAGGGATGCTTACAATTAAACAGTTGTTCATGTGTTGCGGTTAATAAATACACATAGATTCAAGTCTCAGCATTAAAATTCAGGTATGACAAAATATGGCGTTGTTTAGATCTGTGGTTTTACTTAAGCATGCTGAAAAAGACAGATCAGAACTCATTCTGGCTTTCAAACATCCTCAAACATGGAACTCCTTATGTACACAGGGAGAAATTATAAAAGATGAAGAGATGTCCTGTCAGCAGAGGACAGAACGAGGAGCATACGGGGCAGCACTGTGAATCATATTCTGTTACTGAATTTTCTTGAAGTGGGAAAATTCACTTCCTCTCCCTAGCGCAACCCATAGCTCTGTAAATCAGGTCACTTTGGACGGGCTCCTATTCAAGACCTCGCACTACATTAATCTGCTTATGCTCCCACTGGCCGTAAGACCTAAACCAGTTGCCTTTGCTAGCCCTAAGACCGGCCCATGTGGTCTGGTATAGCCTGACACGACTCCTTTACTCCTGCACCCAGTTTGCAATCCATATCCCAAATAATCAGTTTAAAGCTTTACTGGGTGTCTTTTCCACATGAGATCACACCTCTGACTGTAGCACAGGCATGCCCGAAGTTCCTGACCCTCTGTCTCACTACAAATCAGAATAACGAGCACTTTACTGATGTAACGCTCTGCAGAGTGTTCATGACCAACAGCCAGGCCAGGACAACTCTGCGTACCCGGTGACATCAACTCTGTTCTTGGCTGAGGTTAGGGGAAAGCAAAATAGATTTAAATGAGAATACCGCTAGATGCCTAATCCCTCCATCATGCCTTCTACGTTAAGCCATGCCTGTTACACAAGACTTTTCATATTAAAAATCAGGAATGGTCGCAAAAGACACATGTTTAAGGGGTGGCCAAGGAATATCACGATGACTTCTGTTAAAAACATCATATGCTACAAGTCAGCTACAGCACTGTTTTGCCATTAGAGCAGAAAAGCCGAGAGATACAGTAAGTATTTTTTTAATTTTTTTTTTTTGTCCTAGATCAAAATTTTGCCTACAGATACTTCGGTGCTAATTACCACAGACGTGGGGGTCTGCAAAAGTCAGGTATAAACAAGAGCCCTCAGACCATACACTGTGCGTGTTTGTGCGTGTGCTATGTTTTTAAGCAAGCCGTTTTCAGATCCCTTATGAAAAATATTTAGGAAAGACATATTCCCCTTTATTCCATCGAACCGGGTGATTCTGTTCATTAAAGATATGCTTTATTCCTGGCGCACTGCAAGCTCCTGCTCAGCAGGCGTCGCTGGCACGCAGGATCAGTGTACTCGCCCTCCACAGCCCCCAGTGTGTTTCAAAGTCTCCTTATCCTGCAGCACCACAGGCCAAGTTTGGTTATGGAACAGCTCCTTAAAGTTTTTTTTTGTGATTCGGAGATTAAGTAACGTCTTCAACCTTTCACTTAACAGAAACAGAGCATCACTGAGGTCGGAAAGGAGCTCTGGGGATCGTGCTCACAGCAGGGGCAACCACAGCAGGTTGCTCAGGACTGGGCCCAAGCGGGTTTTGAGTATTTCCAAGGACAGAGACGCCGTGACCTCTCCGGGCAAGCTGTTTGAGTGCATTTAAATTTGAAATTCGTTATCCACAATTAGCTCAACAGCTTTTATCTTTATAATTAAAAGTAATAACCAGCAATGTCAGCATGTACAGATCACACACAGATCCCCTCTCCTTGTCTGCTCCGGTGTGAGAATGGTGCCTTTCACCCCCAAGTCAAACCTCTCCCATAAGACAGAGCATTATTGTTGCCAGTGTTTAAAGGACCATCATCATAATTAATTTGGTTTAAAACAACATCCATATTTCCAGAGCACATGATAGGATTGAGTCCGGAGAAGTTATAATATTTGCTCTGCCTTTTATCACAGATATTTGGCATTTTCATTTCAGTGCAAACATTAAAACTATAATATCTCCTGACAGTTTTATTTTCCATTTTTTATCATACCTTAATTTTGTGATAGGTCTGTCTCTGATACTCATCGATTTAAAGTGTAAGTGTTACCTGATCTTCAATGCAGATTCGTATTAAAAGAAAATGGCAAACTGCTTTAGGAGATAAATAATCCAATCCAAAATAACTACCTCGACACATTTAGGCACAATAACTTTCCCCCTTCCTTCTCCTCCTCTACAGAGCCTAAAGTCAGCCTAAGACCCACACAATGTTGTAGTAACAAGAAACACTGCTGTGGCTTCTATTCACTGTAAAAAGAGACAACTCTGCTAAGAACTGAGAAACATTACTAAAAGGGTAAAAAAATCCCCACGTATCTGAGCTTGGCCAGCATAAAAATGGAAATTTATTCAAGGCTGACAGGTAATTTGACAAAGTAGAAACAAAGGAACCCAAGACAGAGCTTGAGGAACTCTATCAACTAAGCAAGGTTTGGAATTATGTCCCTTCATTGAAGTCACCTGCCACTGCCTGCTATATGGGTAAAATCTGAAGGAGCTGCAAACTTCAGCCAAGTTACTGCGAAGTTCTAAGAGAACTTCATGGTCAGCACAGCACAGAAAGATGCTCTCAAATCCCAAAATACTTGGGATAGTAATCCTTAAGTTTTGTTCATAAACAGTTAACATTCCAACCTAACAGGAGCTCACGTTTAACAATCTATGGAGGAAACAGGAACTTTCTAAACTGTGGAGGTAATCCCTTCCCTTGCTTTTGCAAAATTTGCCAAACACTCTCTTGTAGGAGACATTTGGATGTAAAGCTTGAAGTTTAACACTCTTCTCTATTCAAAAGTAATACTTCCAAGGATCTAGTCTGTGCTCAGTCTGTATTGAGAGACTATAGCCAACACCGTAATGTTAGTTTTGGCACCGCCCATCTAATGCACACCAATCCCCACCTTGGTATCTTGTGTTCTAAGTCATTTGGCTGGGGCGTGAGACAGAGTCCCGCAGGCAATTAATAGAGGCCCATATACTACAGCCCTCTTTAATGTCCACAGAAGCGCCTGAAAGCACAGATGTCCAAGAAAAAAAACTGCAAGATACCCATTTATGGAAGCTCTAGAATAAAAATGAGCAAATAATATTCAAATAGTCCTCACAAACAATAAAACTGCAAATTTACACTCGATAAAAATATTTGCTATTCTTCCACGACAACCACTGAAAAAGTTATTTTCTTCCTTGTCCATCCAGAACCTTAAAATCACAGGTGAGATCAGAGGCAAATCAAGAAGAAATTACCATTCCAAGGACAGATACTGTTATCTTCTGCTTCTAACAACAAACATATTATTGGTCACTGACAAAGACGCCCTGTCCACCAAACAACAGAATAATAAATATGCAAACTAAATAATTAAGAGGCACCTGAAGCCATTGGAATTTCTGTGAAAGGACACTTAGTTTGTTATGTTTGTTGCGACTCTGTTGGTGTCTTTTCCTTTATAAACAAAAAATAATAAAATGTGTTTATTTGACTCATTATTGCAACAGCGGTAAGAGGCCTGGGAGTGACAGCGGGTCTGACAGGCTCACGTTGCTCAGCAATGAATTAGAGGGAAAGTAGTTTAGAGATGGCTGCAAAGATCTTAATTGCCAGCAACAGTAGCTGTGCCTGCAGAAACATCTACGCAAGCCTGCCCATCAACAGGGGAAACCAGAAAACCACAGCCTATCTTACACGGACACTGTGCTCCAAAGCAGTAGCTATAATTGCAACAAGAAGAAAGGTTCCCCAAGTCCAATTTTCCATGTCATTTTTTGGGAAAAGATCCCAGTACTGAAAATAAATGAAGATCTTAAGTTCTTGAATTATTTCCATCTCTCCACCAAGCAGAAAGCATTTGCAGTAACTTGGCAAAAATACTTACTTCAAAACAAAAAGGTAAGGTTGAGTTAGTGCTGGAAATCGTTGGCATCGCTGAAGACAGCCAGCAAATTCTGCCTTTGTCATTGAAACAAGCACCGAGTGGGCAGCGGCTATGCCAGCCCTCGCCACCTGCAACCTCCTGCCAGAGGTCTTCAGTCCCACTGTTATCCATCGCCTTTAGGGAGCAAACGAGCGCTGTCATCCTGTGGTTCCTCTGCAGAAATTCCCCGCCAGGAAGCCAGTTAGTGGTTGTCTCTGTAGAGCAAACCCTGTAGGATGCTTTGTTGGGAGTTTGCTCTTCAGAGAAAATTCTGCCTTGGCCTGTCTCTTGCCGTAGCTATCAGGTCAACAGTGAGAGCTTTCCTATACGATCACCACAATGGTTTCCCAATTCCCGGCTTGAATTAATCATGGGCATCTATCTAGTAGGTGCTACGCTCACACTTCTAACTTGTTTCACTGCTTTAACGGGACCATTATTGCATTACCATGATTTTAAACTAATACTATTATGAAAAGGATTTGAACCAGCAACCGAAACAGAAAGGGTCTACAAGCCAGATCTGTGTTTCACTGGCCCATAGAGCTGCAGGAAGAGCTGCTATGGAAAGCCAGAAAACAGACACGTACCTTTCACGCCTTACAATTCTAATTTGGAAATAAGGGTTTCTTTAAAACAGTCTAGCAGCAGAAGCAATTTGTAGGAGATGACTGAAATTTTACGGAGGATCCGTCTAGAAGCTTACAACAGACGCATGACCACTGCAAAAGAGTCCAGGTGGAAAACAGCTTTGGCCCGTCCTTGACCGGGCAATGCCAACCAGATCAGTGCCTCAGACAGCAGACCCACCGGCCAGCGCGGACTCTGCCAGGAAGGCAGCCAGAGATACCGATCCACTTCAGCTGGCACATCACACCAGCCAGCTGGGGAGATTTTGTCAATATTTCATTTATTTGGGGAGGGAAGAGAATAAAGTTTAAATCACAGCCTAGCTTTTGCGTTTTTAATAAAGCCCCTCTAACTCCTGGGATGATATCAGCCCAGATCAAGGTCACCTTATCGTGACGGTTTTTGTTTTCAGACACGAGCCTGCTCTTGTGTTTCACGCTCCCTGATGCTGCAAAGGACCAGAGTGATGGTAAGACCCTGTTGTAAGAATAAGCAATTTTATTCAGGCAGAGTACATTTAAACACACATAACAGCTTCTGTTACATGCTAATGGTGCCACAGTTTCACTCTCTCATTTTGCTCTGTCAACTCGGTGGCTGAATTATGGTTTTAATATCTTAGCCTCTGCTCTGACGATGATTTGTTCTTTGTTGTTTTTCTGATCTGCGCTTTAGAGTAATCCATTGTTAGAGACATTTTAGCCGGTTATAACAGCACATTGCAAAAAGAAAATCTCTGCACTCTTACAAATTATGTATGTCTATGGCCGTACACGATCTAAACATGTTCAGAATTTGTGAATCTTTCAGAACATTTGAGCAGAAATTCCTGATAGGATAAAAATACATCTTTACACTTCATTTTTTGATTAAAACCAGCAGCACATTCCAATTTAACTTTTTCCAGTTTACATATTTTCAGCACAGCCTCCATTCAAAATGCGTCTTCCATCCATTCTTTACAATTATTTTACTTTAAATATTTAATCATAAACACAGAAATTACAGTATTATGTGAATGTGACCCTTATTTCATAAACAATTCCCAAGGGACTATATACATGCATACAGCTTAATACATACATAAGTATGCAGCAGATCAGAGTCTATATTATTATTCACAACTCAGAGAAGACTGTCACTGTACATTACTTTTCAAAATTCAGGAACAATCTAGCAGAATCTTTTAAGTTGAGCTATCACAGGAGTCAGCAGGTATTCTATGAATGAAGAATTTGAAAGCTCAGGGCCTCATAGTTGTAAGTGTTCCTTAGTTGGAAGAATTTATAAAGGTAGATAGATGTAAGTAATAATAATGGAAAATTCCATTTAATACAGGACAAAGGAAGGGCGGATGTAGATGTATCTTAATGAAGGGAATAAAGCTTGACAAGGAGCTGACAGACCAGCCAAAACCTTCAGTTTTTCTGGGTGGGTAACTTTCCCCAGCTGAATCCACCATTTTCAAGCAAAGATTGCCACGCTCTCAAATCCACAATTCAAAATGCACTGCAATGTGAAGGTACCTAATCCAATTCAAATCTCGCCGTGGAGAGCTACATTCTTAGAAGTTTAAAGGGAAAATGACTAAGGCTAAAAGTTTTTATAACTCTCCAGCTTAAGTATAATTTTTGAAGGCATATGGAGTCAAGGTAACCGAAATACAATGATACTGTAATGACACTTTGCACATTATGTTATTAAGGTGATCAGTCCATTTGTTTCAGTTGCTTTTAATTATCTTCTGTGGAGTCATTCTGGCTTTATACTGGTGTAAACACATCACATCCCATGCTGTTTAATTTCCTCAAAGATTGTGTTTGCCTGTTTTTAATTTTATGAGGACTTTGACTTCCAGGTGTTTAAATCAGCAATGAAAGAAAAAGAAGATCACCTTAGAATGAAATGGAGTGAATTCAAACTATATTTTAACTTTATGAGTGTGCATTTTCTTATACTGGCAATTCCCAGTCACCAATCTCAGGCAAGATAACCTGACACTTTTAACCATATAAATACCATAATTTTGAAATAACTATAGGCTTCTGCTTGTTATTGCTTAAGATTCAACAGAGGATGCATGGTAAATGGGCCTTTAAGGAAACCAATTCTATTATCCCTGCTAGCTGGGGCAATGACTACCATCGTGAAAGTAAAATTACTGCCATTAAATCAAGAAACTAATTAGAATCAGATCATCAAGTTCATTTTCTGCTGGAGACTTGGTCTACTGGCATGGGGTAGAATGATTTCCTCAAGAGTGTGTATCAGGGCTGAGCCAAGTCTGTCGGCTTAGTATATTTGATATTCAAGCTGCCGGAAAGAAGCTCAGCAGTGCAGGAAGGTCCACAGGCACTTATGGTCGCTCGATCTGGGCTAGCAGCTCTCCCTGAGAGGAAGGCTGGGAACATGCAGATCCAGAAATCTGGCACATGCCTATGTATGGAGTCAAAAGGAATCCAATTCTAGTCTTCCTCCACAATTCCAAGCGGACGTGGAGCCTTCAGATGACTGCATCAAAACCAAAGACACTATTTTTGCTTTTCCCCTCCTTTTTCATTATTGAGAGCCTTCCATTCCAAAAAATCTGACAGCAAAGATCAATATGATATCAAATGGAAAGGATTAGGGTCTGCCTATGCTCAAGCCTCTAAAACAGAAAGAGAATAAATCTCTCTAGTTCACACACCGAGACATTAACTGCATTTGACAGTATTTGTGAGAGACTCTTTATGCTGAAAATCCTCTTTCATATACAGACACTGGAAATCCCCTGTGCACGTCATCGTTTAACCTGTCTGCCAAACTCAATGTCAGCTTCCTACTGCCTATCTTCTCCCTCTGTAGGTGGTTCAGCAACTCAAAAGGCACATAATTATTTCACAAGTATCTATCAGTGAGCTTATTAAACTTGGGAAAAAAGCATAGGACTTTTTAAGTTCTGATCTCATACGTACTTGAGAATGCCGTGATATGGTGATTCATCCCAAAGGATAACATAACCAATTAGACAACTTTTCATTATCAAAGGATAATAATGAAAAAGATAATGAATAAGAGGATGCATCTTGTCACAGCAAGAAGTGCTGTGATTAGAATCCAGGAATCTTGGTGGTCATTTTGTCTGACCTTAAAGGAGTCATTTACTCTTTATGCCTTTGATTTCCCACCTACATGGAAAATTTTACATGTCTTTTGAAAGTAATCTGTTTTGAATGTTCTTCAAAATTACACGATAAGCCAGTGCAAAATGTGTTCCCATACGTATCCTGAATAGTTTTTTAAGGACAATTGAGCCATATACATGCTTATATGCTTACTATGACCTCTTACCAGCCTGTAATAATTGGAGACTGAAAAAAAAAAGTCCACCAAAGTGTAAAACTATGAGGTCCATTCTATTAATGGAACTTAAGAGTTAACAATTTTACAGTTGTGTTTTCTTTATAATCAACACGCAGTGGAGGGAATGATAAATTTACTTAATAGTTGCATTATTCAACACACAGCCTAGCAGAACGTTCCACAAAGCACGGAGCGGTCTGTCTGATCGCCTCCAGCTACCTATCCCGTAGGAGTTGGAAACATCAGCTATGTTTCAAGTAAGCTACTGTTAAGAATATGACAGCTTAACCAATACGATGAAAATCAGTGCTTAAGATTACAGCTGCTGTATTTATTGATGCCTGTCTTAGACTAGGATCCTAAAGTTCTCAAATATCTCCACACACATACACATGCAGTTAAAGGGGCACAACTGGTTGCCAAACTTCAGATTAGTGTCCATTTTCTAAGTTCTTAAAGAGTCGCAGAAAATTAAGACAGAAGTTCTTTCTCCAAAAACACAATCACCCAAAACAACTCACCTCCTTACCAGTACGGAAATGCTCAGTGCAACACTGGTGTTCCTTCTTCCAGGACCGTGAGATTTCTCAGAAATAAGCCCACCTTCAGAGGACATTATAAAGATCTCAAAACAATGTCCTCTGAACAAACTATGAAATCACTCCACCTTTTACAGTAGAAATAATATTCCACCAATAAAGAATTAGAAGAAGAAGAATAGAAAGAGCCTTGCTCATATGACTTACAGCATGTGTAGGACACTTCAGTACCACTACGACTAGTATCAAAAAAGCTAGCTGAAGAACAAATAAATTCTGTGTTGTTACAACAGATGGATATATGATGGGTTAAACAGAGTGTCAGTATGAAAAGCTGCAATTTCTAAATTAAGGCATTTTCTGAACTGTCAAAACAACTTATCAGTTTGAAGTAAATTCTGAAAGATTCCCACACGAGTCAACCTATTACTGAAGAAAACTGATTAATAAGTCTAGTATCGATCTGTGGAAAGTGTATGATGGCTTTGCCTTTCCCTTTCAAGGCTCTCCCCACAGCAACACACTGGGAATTCATCAGGATGGTCCACAGTGAAATCATTAAGCAAAAATAATAAAAGGAAGGAAGAAAATGAAGAAAATCTCAAACATTTACTTTATGGGTACATATAGGAACAGATATTTTACAGTGCTGGCTAATGGAACTTTATTGTACAACGCTCTCCAGCAACTCACAGTAGCAACACGTTGCACACAAGCTTGGCATAAAAAGACACTTGTCACACTCTTTACAACCAGGATCTTCAGTGGATATTTCTCCCCAAGTCTGACCAGGATGAAAGTGTCCCTGCCTGCAGAGATGCTACTGTGACCAAGAACAAGAGAGCAACAGACAGTTTATCTTCTTTTCACATAAGATTTTTAATTCTCTTTTCTCCACCATGAAGTCTAGTGAAAATGCAGCTAATTGTGGTTTCCTGCTACCAATCAAAGCATAATTAACAGCCACCTACAAATATAGGTCTATGGTTTTTTCTGTCTGAAACACAGTGGACACTTCTAACATTTAATTTGTATGCACACCTCTGATCTGCTGTGGACAGCAGCCAGTCTCTAGCAACTTTAAGCAAAGATCAATCCATTTCTTAATTAGAGATGTGAGTTAATGGAAACTGAAATGATAATTTTAAATATGGCAGTCCTTAACAATGACTTCCTGAGATACTGCATGCCCTAGAGCCTTTCCTCTGTAATATTTTCAAACTATCCACTCTCATCTATGATTTATGATGTCTAGGTGCTACTTGGCAGTACTTTCAATGTCTGTGCTGATAAAGAAGAAAACCTTTATTGTACCTTAAACTGTCAACAAATGTTTTGAAATTTCATAAGAGTTCTTGCGTTTGTCCTTCATATTTCCAGAGTTTAAAAAAAACCAACCTCAGACTACCTGCCTTTTCATCTAGAATAATGCTTATGAGCATCTCATTAATGAGTCACATTAACTTTCTCCACCATCAGAATATGCTTAATTCCATTGGCCTCACACCATAATTCTCCAACTGGGTACTGAACCTCGTTGTGACAGCCCAATTAGTTCTGTTGGCAACACTAATGAGATTATGATTATTTGAGAAACATACCTAGTAAGTACGAATTCTTATGCAGCCCTCTGGTTAAAAGGGATATTACAACTTTAATAGAAGGAGACATCAAAAAGCATTTACCCACACAAAGGAATTCAACAATTGTGTTTAAATTTAATATAACATATGATAAAGAGACGAGTTGGAGTAAAAGCCTGTCACTGCTTCTCACACAAAATTATTTATGGCTCTATATAGGACCAACTCCATGACATTAGCAGACAGAAATCTTAATACCTTCTGACACAACTGGGTTGAGCCATCTATTATCATCCACAAATCCTTTAAAAACAAATACTGGTTCACATAATTATGGCATTCAACATATTAACTTCCTAGACACCAACAAGGGGAACCACAGTGATAAAATGACCCGGTTTAGGGAAGACCAGTGAAAAGAATTATCTGCATCCTGGGCTTCAAAACAAAAGCCTTTAATATTAGGATCACACTCTCCACTGAATAAATGTCAGAGAAATAAACCTGATAGAACAATATATTTTCCATGCTCTAAAATGATGAATTTTAAAAAGGACTGAGAACACGTAACTACAAAGTCTTTAACCTCTAGGGAATAAATTCAAATACCAACCAGGTCAGTAATAATCTAATGTCAACTGTTACCATAAAAAAACGGATGATGATAAATAATGAAGAATCAAGTTGCCAGGGAGGTATTTAGTGGGAACTGTGAGGATCTGTGTTATACTTAGTTATTCTGGGTACTTTGATTAGAATTTTAAAGAAAAAGTAATGTTTCTCCCAACCCTATTTCACCATCGTTTATAACCCAGAGCATAAAAACTGTCAGCCTACCTCTTAGATTCTTCCAGATACCGATCTTACTCATCTTGGGCGCTTGCTAGCTTGTTTGCAACATTACTTTCCTGAGAAGGAAAATACAACACAGAGCAATCAATGAAAGGTGAATCTTCGGGTTGAAGAGATTTAGCACACAATGCAGATTTTGCTGATCTAAATGGCATATACTTTCTCAATTACATTTTCCTCCCTTGCCTGAGTCTCACTGGTATTCAGCTGACTCCCACCTCCTGCAGTATGGGTAACTGCCCCTTCCATCTGCAGTTGCACACCTCTCCGACCACTACTATAATTTGTCTGGATGGAAAAATGTAAAAGAAATGTTTATCATGTGTAAATTATTTTAATTTCTTGTAGCAAGCTAGGTGAAAGTGAAAAGGGCCAGCACCAAGCAGTCCACTCTCTGCAGAAAGCAGTGAACGACGGACTCTTAAAACATTTGAACAATATGTAGGCAGACCTGTTTATTCCACTGTGCTTTACACTCCACTGCATCAATGCATTTATTTACTCTTATGCAACACTGTGATCTATCTCAATACGCTGGCCAGACTTTATATTATAGGTACAGTTGCAGCACAGAGTTCTCTGTTTCAAGAGAAACAAGATCGCTCAAGCTGCTAACATCAAGTGCTGCACTTAATCAAACACGAGAGAAGACAAGATCTCTGTCCTGAAGATCTCAGCCAAGCTGAGACCTTGGCAGCTGAGTCCAAATACAGCACGAGGTGCTTCGGAGGATGCAATACCTCAGTGACTTACATGTGACAGCCAACGCGCTATGCATCCCAGAACTGAAAAATAACCTTTTCTTGATAAAAAGAATGACTTCCCTGAAAGAAAAAAAAAAAAAAAAGTGGTATTACCTAACCTGAAATAGCAATATTAAACCAAGATGCCAGTATACAGAATTATACAGCTTTTAAGACGATGTTGGATGGGGCTTTGAGCAACCCGCTCTAGTGGAAGCTGCCCCTGCCCAGGGCAGGGGGGTAGAACTAGATGGTCTTTAATGCCCCTTCCATCTACTAGACCATCGAGTGCCACCCCCTGCCCTGGGCAGGGCCACCTCCCACCAGCCCAGGTTGCTCCAAGCCCCGTCCAACCTGG